>NC_065423.1:8556242-8862124 GCF_024362695.1 Pectinophora gossypiella
ATTGGCTGTTCAATGAGTGTTGATTGTCAGAACACTGATTGCGGAGGCCTGCTATTTATTAGAGCTGATTCTCAGCCTGATTGTACTTGATGCGTTCATTTGACCAAGCGGATGAAGCTTTGTTTCTGAATGAAGTATGTCAAGGGGAATCGAAATACCTCTTTTTATTGCGAAATCGTAGAATAAACACTACTAATGGAAGGGACACTGCACTGATACGAGTTTGGAGCGAGCTTGTTTACCTACCTCACCTCCCGATGAGGGCGTCAGTGTATTTAGGACGTTAGTCATTAAGGAGTAAGAGTGTGCGCAGACCGCTTCTCACTCACACGCTTGGGCAAGGCGGTACATGGTAGCCGATCACAGTGCCTTGGTGTACGCACTGCCGGGCCGACTTCATAGTACCCGCTCCACTTTCTCCCATTCCAATCACTCTTTTTCAAAAAGAGAGTGAATAGGTAAGCGTTGAGGAGCACGGTAAACGCGCTCGGTCTGCGATTGTTGAAGTTAAGCAACTTTCACAAAGGCCGGTCATAGGATGGGTGACCACAAAAAAAAATTCATCTCGAGCTCCTCCGTGCTTCGGAAAGCACGTTAAGCCGTTGGTCCCGGCTGCATTAGCAGACGTTAATAACCACCAATCCGCACTGGGCCCGCGTGATGGTTTAAGGCCCGATCTCCCTATCCATCAATAGGGAAGGCCCGTGCCCCAGCAGTGGGGACGTTAATGGGCTGATGATGATGATGAGGTGAGCGTGAACTACCTTAGGCCATATATTAACTTAGCATCAGGTGAGATTGTGGTCAAACGTAGCATTACGCCTGTATCACGGGTAGGCAGAGTTGTGTTATATGTACAGTCATGAGCAATATAATGTACCCACTTCAGGACTCTGTCGCACTAACATATTTGACATTTAGTGAGACTTACAGTTCAATTTGTCAAAAAAGTTAATGTGACATGGTACCAAAGTGTATACATATTAATTCTCGTGACCGTACACCCACTCCTTGCTATCTATGTTCAAGTCCCATGTAATAGAGGGCGAGCCTTTAAAGCCTTTGCAGCTTCTTTTCCCCGGCTATACAGGTTGTGAGTAGCTGCAGTAGTTTAAGGCGGATGAGACGTTCGTTATGTAAAAATTGACGATTCAAGTGTAAAGTATGTTACCTGCTGAATAAAGATATTTTTGAATTTGAAATAAAAAAAAAACCAGTTCACAGCATACTTCTATGCTGAACGTGATCCAAGATCTGAGGGGTTAAAAAGGCCACATCGAAACAATTCATCTAAAAAAGCAACATTGCAATTTGACATTTGCGTACATAAAAGTAAGTGCGCAATGCAAACAAACATCAAATAGCAATATTGCTTTTGTGGCCTTTTAACCCGCTGATATGCTTATCATCCCGCAGGCGTTTGGTATAAACTCACTGAGGATTGAATCATTGTGTGTGAAGTGAACTGTGGGGACTTAACGCGTCTTCCGAAGCACGGAGTCATCTTATTTTCAGACAATCCAGTTTATTGACAGATCCCCACCGGGAATCAGACCACAACATCCGGATCCTGAGCCCATTGCTCTCACCAGAGCAGTCATTACATCACAATATCTTCTTCTTCTATCGTGTGGGTTGTGAGGCGAATTACCAACCTCATCAACCCTGGTGTCAGGGTTACTATTGAGCCGCCAAAGGCCCCTGACATGACCCATTTATAACGACTACGTACTTACACAGTAAGTAGTAACCGGGACCAACGGCTTAACGTGCCTTCCGAAGCACGGATCGTCTTACTTTCGGACAATCAGGTGATCAGCCTGTAATGTCCTAACCAAACTAGGGACCACAAAGTAATTTTTGTGATATGTCCCCACTGGGAATCGAACCCAGGACCTCCAGATCGTGAGCACAACGCTCAACCACTGGACCACGGAGGCCGTTATCACAATATCTAATTCATCATCATCTCCCTAGCATTATCCCATTTTTCACATGGTCCGCTTACCTAACTTGAAGATTTTGACAGGTCCGGTTATAGAAGCGACTGCCTGTCTGACCTTCCAACCCGCAAAGGGAAAACCAGCACAATACAGGTTAGGTCACATACCTCCGAAAATTTCATTTCTCGGGAATGTGGGTTTCCTCACGATGTTTCCGTTCACCGCTGATTTTTTGAATTCGGAAACAAATTCAACAATCATTGGTTTAGGCATGTGCTGGATTGGAACCTGCGACCTCAAAGTGTCACACGTCTCACAATATCGAATTAATCGACACAGAAATATATAAACTTGCGAAACTTCCACGACCTTTGCTCCGCACTAATTATTATCCATGCCCTTATTTTTTATGTAGGTAGATATAATAGATAGATACCTAGTACATTGTTTATAAGCGATGACGGACGATATTTCAGTATTGGAGCGAGCTCAATAAAATATTGTCATAGATGAGCGGACAGCGAGGTCGGTCTCATTATGACTGGTACGGCTTTGGAGACAAGTGTATGACCTAACCTGGACTGGGTTGGTTTTTCCTTCGCGGGTTGGAAGGTCAGACAGACAGTCGTTTCTGTATAAAACCGGACCTATCAAATCTTCAGGTTAGGAAAACAGACCCTTTAAAACCGGGATAACGCCTGGGAAATGATTATTATTATTACATACGTACATAAACTCACGCCTATTTCCCACCGGGGTAAGCATAGACTATGGAATTCTATTTGCTTCGATCATGACACACTTCTCTTACTTCCTCCACATTCATCAATCGTTCATACACGCACACTGGTTCAGAGTAAATAGTAGTAAAACTTATCTTAGGACGTCCCCAATTTGATTATTATTTATTAAAAAAAACATGATGACAATGACTACGTAACGGTCGCGACAAAAGAGGTCCGTGTTGCTCTATGGGTCACGAGTACTACGAGTAGTATACACTTTGACACCAAGTGCGATAGGGTTCTAAAGTACATGATATTGCTTATGACTGTACCTACCTGATAAAAACAACAAAATCCACTTCAAATGTCAAAAATGCACAAAAGAGTACTGAGTATAGAGCCAAAGAAACAAACATAAAATAAACAACCTAAGTCAATGAAGCGTATCTACTCTTTGATAACGACATTAAAAACTATAAATAGAAAAGTTCATTATAAATCTACTATACAGACTGCGTTGATATTTCTTTTCATAAAACTCCTATGTAAAATTAAAAAATATAACAAACGTCTCACCGCCTAGCACGTTGGTATAACTGAAAGCTAGGTGAGGTGTGGGTACTTAGTTCATCTTGCGATGGATGTATCTCTGACTGCCCCAATTGGAATATAGTCGTGAGTTTATGTTATTTAAATATGTAATATACCAAATGGTAGGGCCATATCCTGAGACGCGAAGACTACCACTCCGTCAAGAAGGCCTTAAACATACCTGATTGACCGCGTGGAAGAGGCCGACCGCCTTCTACCTGGTGGTCAAATATGCAGAAAGAGATTCAATTGGAAAATCTAAGTACAGAGACAAGCCATAACAGGCGCAGACGTGTAAGGATAACAATTACTAAAGAGAATCTATCTTCTTCTATCGTGTGGGTTGTGAAGTGGGTGAACAACCTCAGCAACCCTGTCGTACTATTGAGCCGCCAAACGCCCCTGACATAGTCCACGTAACGACTACGTACTTACATCACTAAGTAGTAACCGGGACCAACGGCTTAAGGTGTTTTCCAAAGCACTCACACAGCTTCCTAAATCATCATCATCTTCCTATCCCGAGTTCACGTGGTCCGGTTACCTAAGCTGTAGATTGGATAGGTCCCGATTTTACAGAAGCGACCACCCGTCAGACCTTCCAATCTGCTACAAACCAGCTAAATACAGGTGAGGTCACATGCCTCCGAAACGCATTTCTCGGGTACGTGGGTTTTCAGACTTTCCAAAAACATCGTGTTATGTAAATATGTAATTACCTACATCATTGCAGTAGCAACAATCTTCTAAATGACTCCGAAAATCGATTTGGACTGGAACATTAGTTGTTTAAAGAGTTCATTTAATTGTTAGTCACAGTGGAATCAATATTATTGTTCATGGCCGTTAGACTGCAGATAGACATGCCACTAAATAGCATGCTTATTTAACAAAAATCGGTCCAGGCGTCTTCTTATGAGCCGTAGCCCAGTTGGTAGAACGCGTGACTCTTAATTTGAGGTCGCAGGTTGGAATCCCAGCATAGGTAGGCCTAAACCAATGATTTTCGAATACGTTTAGATCATATTGTCACGTGTTCACCGGTGAAAGAAAACATCGTGAGGAAACCCACATTCCCGAGAAATGTAAATAGCTGTATTGGGTTGTTTTTCCCTTCGCGGGTTGTTCTACTTGTTCTGGAAGGTCAGACAGGCAGTCACTTCTGTAAAAACTGGACCTGTCAAATGTCCTGAACATTAGGTTAGCGGACCCCGTGAAAAACGAGATGACGCTATCATTTATCAACACAATCAGTTTATGTGCAAAAAATCTGTACGTACCTAAATCCTCAATTTGTCCTTGTGTTACTTTTGGCATTTTAAAGTACAATGGTCGTTTTTATTGACCATAACGCGAGGCCGGTGCAACCTTCCAGTAAGCGCTAAATACAGACGGTGCTAACTAGAGATGGAAATACTATTACTAATAACGAATCCGTGATAGCCCAGTTCGGAGAACGCGCGACCTACGTCTAGTGACAGGGTTCGAATCCAATCGCTAAACCACTGAATTCGACTTTATGAGTTTTCAATTCATATTTAAATCACAGATAATAAGGTAGTTACCAACTATTCAAATATTTTTTCTTTTTTTTGACATGATTTTTTGTAGATTTCAAGAGAAGTGTGTCAGGATCGAAGCAAATGGAATTCTATAGTCTCTGCTTACCCCGGTGGGAAATAGGCGTGAGTTTATGTATGTATGTATGTATGTTTTTGTAGATTTGCCGCAGATGGCGTTAACTACTTGGCCGGACAAATGGGGAGCGCTGAAGGCTCTCCGGTTATTCTATTCAAATCAAATACTTCAAACGTCAAAACACGAAATCACTACCTACGGAAATTGTATGAAAAAGCAACCACGTCATAGTCAACAACGTCATAGAAAAACGTGACAAAATATCGCACTTATAATTACATTATGGCCCCGATTCCTGCAGACACCGCCTAATTTTATTTTAAGTTATATCCGTCATTTTCATACCTGTCGAAAAGGAAAGGGACGGATGATTCACAGCTCTTAATTTTAGGAAGAATGAGTAAATGAATGTATCGGGTTATTGACTGATGTAAAATTTTTAGACGGTTGGTTTAGATTTGTGCTTAAAATTGACGTGTGTTCCATAAATTTTATGCTTGTCAATTACCCGTCCCTTTCCTTTTCGGCGGATAAGAAAATGACAGATATAACTTAAAATAAAATTAGATGGTATTTACAGGAATTAGCACCTTTGTTTAATTAAAATGAATAAATAACTTAAATGAGATAAAGAAGACGGCAAAGAATTCCACTCCCTAGCAGTGCGCATAATGAAGGACGATGCGAAGCGTTAAACATACATAAACTAATGCCTATTTCCCACCGGGGTAAGCAGACTATGGAATTGCATTTGCTTCGATCCTGACACACTTCTCTTGCTTCCTCCACATTCGTCAATCGTTTCATACACGCACACCGGTCAGCGACATTGATAGTACATTAGAATTATCTTTCTGTCGGTTGGATGGTCTATTATGCACCTATTTGTAACCAACAATTTAGAAAAACTTGCAAAAAATGCGCCACGGAATCGTATAGAGACACTTTTAAATTACGTTCCTTTTCCATCTTACTTGTGGGATGGCCCATCATTACGAAACGAAGCGGTTCGCACGTGACGTGAATCGCTAACAAGCATCAACTGTGCATAATATGTGAATTTACTTTGTTCGTACGCCATTGACCGTAAATGTAACACACTTTAAGTGCAATGTCTTGTTCGTCCAATGTGGAGATACAAAAGATCCTCTTATAAAGAAAGAAAGAAAGAAACATTTATTACTTCCGGACACCACAGCCACAGACAGACAGGTACATTATAAAGATCATGGTATAACTTCAACTTTATGGTTTATGGCAACCGGAAAGATCATGATATAAGAAAGCCAGGGACCTGTTTAATAAAACTTACAATTGTAAATTACGACAATTTGATGTTCATTGCGTAGCAAATATGAAACTGCAAAATATTCGTGATCACACACTCCGCAATGTACATCAAATTGTCATTGTAATTTACAATTGTAAGTTTTAAACAGGCTCCAGGTATGCTCAAAAGTGACAGCTAGCATTTCAAGGTTAGCCCTGCTGACGTCATCCCACCCTGCGTTGCCATTATGTAAAAAATAAATTACCCACACCCAATTTTTTAAATTACCTTGCAAGGAAATTTTGAACTTTGAATAAAAGATTTAAGTACATTTTTGATGATTTTTACGTATGTGACAAATAATAGTAGTTAAATACATTAGTCAGTAATTCACTTAACTTTCAATAATACAATTTTCATCCTTGGAATGTTGGAGATTAATGGTAACACTTACGTCAGCGAGGGCTAGCAATGGCGGCTTGTCATAGGATTGAGCATACCTGGTCTTCTTATGCCATGATAAAGATAATATTACATAAAGTGCCGTTAAAGTTCGGATAACAAACAAAAAAAAGTCAAGATTGCGTGCAGCGCAAATTCAAACAGACTTAAAAACTCTACACTGGCGGCGGTCTTATGGTCTTAAGACTAAGGGTGGTTTTAATAAACTAATCTCAGCTTCGAGACTGCCCTCAATACCATGTCAATGTGACAGGTCTCATATAAAAATAGAGTTTTGAGCATGATCTTGAGGGCAGTCTCAGCTGAGATTCGTTTATTAATACCACCCTGAATGTCCTTTTAAAATCCAAACCCCATTGTTTAACAACCAGTAACAGGAATCTTGGCCGCAACAGTTTAAGGCAAAGTAGGTCCGAGCCAGGACTCCGAGATATTAGACCGAAAGAAGAAAATCATTATTAATTTTAATTTTGTAATTATCCTTTATGCCGTGTTTATGTCCAATAAAATTAAAAAAAAAGTAAGAGAATATTTGTTTATAATAGGCTTAACATGCCTTCCGAATCACGGATCACGGAATCACCTTACTTTCGGACAATTAGGTGATAAGCCTGTAATGTCCAAACCAAACTATGTGATTTTTGTGATGTCTCCACCGGGATTCGAAACCGAGACCTCCGGATCGTGAAACAAAGCTCAACCACTGGACTACAGAGGTCGTTGACATCAAATTTAAAAGCAATTACCGCCGTGAAGTAATGTTTATTTTACACAGGAAGGTACTACCCCTTTTCTGATATGGATAGGTATTCCTATCCTATAGCATAGCATAGAATAAAAAAGCAACGTATATGTAGAAGGGACATTTTTGTTTTCGAATTTATGCTTGGATCATAAATGATTACCGCGTGTTTAGCGGTGAAATTCACATTCACAAGAAATGTGTTTCGGAGATATGTGACCTAATCTGTATTGGGCTGGTTTTCCCTTCGCGGATTGGAAGGTCAGACAGGCAGTCGATTCTGTACAAAAAAACCGGACCTGACAAATCTTCAGGTTAGGTAAGCGGACCCGGTGAAAATCGGGATAATGCTAGGGAGATGATAACTACGTATAGAACGGCAACTCTCCACTCCCCACCAGCGGTTGAGCTAGGTTTACCTCACCCCCTCGGTCTTACTTTAGTCTTCAAGTGTCAGCACGCTATGAATGGCAAGAAGTTACCCATTGAAAAAGATTTAATAGAACTGCAGTGGTGCCTAAGGCTGTACAGTCATGAGCATGAGTATTATCATGTACCCACTTTAGAACCCTGTCGCGCTATCATATTTGACATTTAATGAGACTTACGGTTTAATTTGTCAAAAAAGTTAATGTGACATGGTATCAAAGTGTATACATATTTTGTATGGAGTGCCCGGGCTGTGGCTATAGCACCCTTTTACCAACCCAGGGAGAAAGGGAGTGGCATCATTCCATTCCTGAACACACAGGTAATTAAGGGCTATCTGGGTACACACCCATTACATCAACGTCGATTTGTTTCTTTTTACTGATATCATGTGTGTTCCAGGATTTGTGCCGGGTTAATCGCTCCCTACTACTTGGTACTTAAACATAGCTGGCGAGAAGTGGGTGTGCATACAGTACAACTCTTTTTACCCCTTCTATATAGGCGTGATTTTTTTGTTTATTTTTTTTGAACGTCGAATCCCTAAGAGATCCTAGTCGAGCGTAGTCGTGCATACTATACCCCGCATATTATCAAACCCTTTTGGGACCATCAATTTCGGAGTTCAACGACGTTATACTAATAACTCCAGCTACATAATAAAATTAATATTTGTAACAACGTGTTTTTGTGACAATAAATGTATAAATAAATAAATAAGGAAAATAACATATGGCGAGATGCCGGTTTCATTCGCCCGGGTTATTTATTCATTTTAAAATTAACAGTTGTTAGTCATCCGTCCCTTTCCTTTTAGGCGGATAAGAAATTGACAGGTGTAACTGTTAATAAGAATGTGAGTGCAGGAATCGGGGCCATTTACGACTTTGTTTTAAGGACTTTACTCAATCAAGTTGAGCATACCGTACTGCCAACAAAAAAATACAAAAATAATGACGTCACGCCGCCACTCAACCTCGCTGTAGTAAACTCGCAGGAGCGGAACCAGCTTTCATGGGGGGGGATTCCTCCATATCACAGGCAACATATCTCCGTCGAGAATTAGATAAAATTGCAGTGGCCCACCCATGACCCAACCTGTCGCCCAGGGGTCTGACCCCCCCATGTAAACTCGAGATGAAGTTTTAAACCACGTTTATGGATACGAATTTTGGCCTGAGTTCGAGGTCTCCTCAACTGAGGACTGTGTCGAGGAAGCTTTGAGGTAACATCTTAGAATACAAGTGTAGGTAAGTGTTACTAAATTCGTGACATTAACATTCATATTGTTATGCGTAAAGGTTACAAAGGTTGATGACTCGGTTGCCCTGCAGGCCGTTAACGTGTTCAATCGATAAAAACCAAAGCCTTTCATGTTAGAAGCTAATGTATGTTTATCTGAAGTCATTTTGATTGACTACTGGTTATAGTATAACTTCCAACCTGTACTTAAAAGAGGTAGGTAGAGCCCTTAGAAACACTAAATATTGTAATCCTAAAATTAATATAAGTGAAAAAACGGGTGAAGACCTAAGCAGTTGCAGAGGCGGAGATGGGAGCCATCAGTACGGCAATGCAGGATGGAAGGGGCAAGTCGCAGAGACTGTAACCTGGAACCTGACAGAGGGCAGCAGTAACTGTCAGTACTAGTCACAGGCGGAGGACAAGAGTCCAAGTACGGCTTTGAAATAGACTACTCTGGGTGCTATCCCACTCGCTTCAGACAAGTACCTACTGCGGGGCGGACGGCAAGAGGGAAACCAGTGCCCGATGAAGTGAAAAATATATTTTCCTTTATCTTTTATTGTTATGTAACAATAATAAGCCTATTAGTAAAAACAAGCCATGGTAGCCCAGTTTGGTAGAACGCTTGCCTCTCACTTTGAGATCGCAGGTTCGAATCCAGCACAGGCATAAACCAATGATTGTCGAATTTGTTTTCCTTTACGTGCTCAGCGGTGAAGGAAAACATCGTGAGGAAACGCACATTCCCGAAACATGCAGTTTCGGAGGTATTGACCTAACCTGTATTGGGCTGGTTTTCCCTTCACGGGTTGGAAGGTCAGACAGGCAGTCGCTTCTGTAAAAAACCGGACCTGTTACATCTTCAGGTTAGGTAAGCGGACCCTGTGAAAAACGGGATAATGCTAGGGAGATGATGAGTAAAAGTAAGTAGTAAGTGAAAGTGTATTGTAAATACACAAACTTACTCGCCTAATAGGGCCCCCCAGCCACACGAGACATAAATTTACTCTTTGTGTCTTAAAATACTTGCTATGCTCTCTACAGACGGGTCAACCAGACACTCGACATTCTGCGCATTATTTTTTGGTCGGGTAAATTGTCGAACGAAATATAAACACTTAGGTATATTACAAAGTTGTCTAAAGTACAATGCTCAAAATGTTTATTGTACAAAACCCAAAATCGATCTTCGCGGATTACGACGCCACTTACTCATTACTTATAACGAGTTATAAAAGCAGTGCAAGTAATTGTATCCGTAGGGTTATGAAGTTATATCATCATAATTCATTTCAGAGCCACGCCCTTGACGGTGTAGCATTCTCCATGCTACTTTTTTAGGAAAAAATAGGGCAGTGATTCCCCTCTTGGCTTCCGCCCCGCAGTACTCTGTCTGACGCGAGTGGGATGGCGTCCAGAATAGTCTATTTCAAAGCCGTACTATGACTCCGCCTTTGAATAGTACTGACAGTTACTGCTACCCTCTGTCAAGTGCACAGGTTACAGGACAGGACCCTGTGACTTGCCCCTTCCGTCCCGCATTGCCGTACCAACGGCTCCCATCTCCACCTCTGCAACCTCTGAGGTCTTCACCCGGATTCCTGAGCAAGGGCTCTACGTTATACCCCGTAGGTCTGGGCCCCTACCCGAACTCAGCAGCCGTCTCACTCTGGATAGCCCCCGTAAGGACGTGCCGAAGAAGTTACATAACAAAACGTATGAAAATATACTCGTAATGTATGGACGCCATACAGAACTACTAATCGAATAAAACGTTTGGGATTTACGTAAGGTAACAGTCACGTCATATGTTAATGTATGTAGACGCCACATGAGCCATGTCAGGCAATGTCTTTACTCTCAATTCAGCCTGCACAGGCAAACGTTGAAACTTTCTTTTATCTCTACCCTATCGTGTCCCACTGCTGAGCAAAGGCCTCTCCACTTCTCTTCTTCTTCTTCATCTTTTCATCTTCCTTTAGGCCTGCCTGCTCGTATAACTCAATAAAGACAACCGAACCGATACCTCAGTGCAATTCGCTTCGATCTTTTCTACTGCGATAGCCTAGCCTTTAATGTACATGAAAATCATCGAAGAGAGAAACATTATCACTTGAAAGCCCACAGGATATCGAAAAGATAACGACAGAACGTTTTTAATTTTTATGGTGAGTAGACCTTAAATCACCTTTGTGTGGCATCTCAAGCATAACAGCTTGACACTGTAGAAAAGCGGAAGTTGTTTTACGTCAAATAAATGCTTCTTTTCCTGTTTTTAAAAGCACAAAAGAAGGCACATAACTTAAGACTTAATACATAATTAGGTATGTTATGTTCATCGTAGTTTTTTTATACGAACTGCAAGACAATCGCAATACTGGAGTACTTACCAGCGCCGCATTTAAGCGTAGGCCTAGACGCCTCCACCACGAATAGTCACAATTGGTTAGAAAATTAGGTCAAAAAGTGGTGACTTCATGTTCTAGACTGGAGAGTCCCCAAATTCAAAGTAAACAAAAGTAGATTATCTGGGCCCCCGCAACAGGTGTAGCGTAGGGACCAGACCGTACGGCGTGCATAACTCTCGTTGCGAACTGTACCTCTAACTGCAGCAGCAAACGGGTCTGTAACTTTACTCACCGGTCGGTGAGTTGTTCGATGAATGCTTCGGTCAACCGTTCGTCGGTAAAAGATGGGTACGATACAAAATTGACTCGGGAGAATGATCATTCGTTAAAAAGGCTTTCGAAAAATATTTCAGTCGAATAAGCATTCATCGAACTTCTGACATTCGAACTAAAGTTACAGACCCGCAGCAAACAGCAATACTGCAGTAACAAAAGTTGTGTGATGTAAATTAAACTTACTTCTACTCTACTACGTGATACAGATACTACTAAAGACAAAAAGATCGTGAAACTACGTGCAATAACTAGAGCTCTAAACTACGAATGCAAAGAGAGTATGGAAAATTATATAAGTGCGATATTCAGCGAGATGTTTTATATGGTAAAACATTTGTGAATATCAACCTTAATAGACAAGTTCCCAGTCCGAAGCAAAAATTCAATAAATCCTCACTATGAATAAATGAATTTAAATTGATGTTGTAATAAATATTTGTATCCATTAAGTGACAGGCAATAAACTATGCTTCATTAAAATGTAGCTTGAGTAGAATGACAGCAGAACAAAGATATAATTATAGGCAGTGGCGGCTGTAGCAAAGTGTAACTATGTTACCTACTGAATAAAGATATTTTTGAATTTGAATTATCAAAATATTCAGGTGATGCTGACCAACTGCAAACTGTAATACCATTTTAATTGCGAATAAATAATTATGAATTATGTAAATGTTTTGTGAATTTGTGTGCAATAAAGTGTTTTTATTATTATTAATTATGAGACCTCACAGTGGCGCCCCCCAAAACACAGTTTTTTTCGGCGATGAGTTCTATGTGGCCGCTAAAAGCTCTAATTCACAGTTACTCCCCTGTAGATCCGGGGCTGCCAGCCAGGGTGGACCTATCTTGGCTGATTTTGCAAACCCCCCCCAAAAACAAAACAGCACCCGGCGCGATCGCACCGCTTGCACCGCCCTAGGGCCGCCACTGATTACCATTACAGGCTATGCCCGAAAGAGACGAGATATATTTCTTTAGCACCAGGCTGAATACAGTATAGTCATACTCTATTTCTGTCTACTCAAGCTCCATTTAATGAGGTATAATATTTTTTGAATACATTTTACCGGTCTAGAGACGTGCCTAGTAACGTGCCACTATGATAAAAAACGTGCTATGTGCGTAATAGTCAGTGCCACATTTACCTCGTCCTTGCTCAAAAAGAACTGAAATCAAAGGAAGCACGGTTATAGCAATAGGTATGACATACAAGCTTGGAATTCGATAACTAGCGTTATAAAACCTAACCTGACAAACTTCGATCATATACAGGGTGTTAGTGACAACGTAATAAATGTTCGGCTCTTGGTTTGTGTGGACTGTATATGTAGATGGCCAGAGGTCGAGGGTTCTAAATCCAACTGCAGCAAAACACCAGATTGTTACTTTTCACTGTTTAATTAAATATTGTTAATAAAACTACACTTTTACACTTTCGCGGGAGGCGTCGGCCATTCGAGACTTAACATTGCCATACCAAAAAATATTAATTAATTATTTTTATACTTGTGTTGCCAGCAACAATAAAAACTTTTGACTTAAAACTTTGAACTTTTTTTACTATTTTCAATTACATACTTTTGCGAATGAAAACTCAATTTCATAATTATTAACTCAGAATCATGGTCTGAATCACCCTTAAAGTTTTCGTTACATTGTCACTAACACCCTGATGGATGCACAGTTCTATGCAAAAATCAAACAAAATATCGTCTCTGATGTATAATAATACCACGTCAAGTATTTCGAACGTCCTAAAGTGTCGTACGGTATAATCTAATTTAAACCTTAAGTAATTGAGATAACTATGGAAGGAAACGCAGCGCGCGTATAAGAACGACACGAAACGCATGGCTATTATAGTTATAACGTATATTTTAGTACTATTTCATTAATTGTTTAACTATTGTTATATTTAATAAGAATTATTTTCCTGTAACGAAACAAAGTAGGTATAAAGTAGGTACATAATGTAAGTATTTACCGTGAATAACGAATTTATTTTTAATTTATAAATGGTTAATAAAAATGTACTATTATGTAGGTAAAATATATTTTTCTATACCTTTTAATTTAATAATAAGAATTTGATTTGCATTTTATAAATAAGTAAGATAAAGATGAAAACCTAAACAGAAATATTATGTTTTAATATATTTTTCTTTTTCTACAAATTTATTAATCAACCTAATTAATTATGCCATAAGTGGAATATTATTAAAAGAAGATAAAATACACCTAAAGCACAAAACAGATATTCTACAACACACCATGCACCTAAAAATAATTATTTTACTAATATTTCGAAATAATACGATTTTTGGGGTACTGTACTATGTATGAGCAATGCTGTTATCTCCTTTACTACAAAAGTACTCAAGGATTAGCATAGTATTTAATGATATGTTATCATTATATCAGTTACTAGTTAGTAAGTAGGGGGCCATTCGAGTATTTCACAAAAGGAGTTTTACTTTGCTTATTTTTAAGACATTGGAAACTGGGGAGACTAAAAATTCTGCTCATGTGAGCCACACTAATACAAATGTAAAAGTAAAAAGTTAAACTGCTAAACTGATTTAGATGAAATTTCTTATGGAGATAGGTTGAAATCTGGAGAACAGGAGATATTAGAAATCATCCCCTAAAGGGATGGGATGAGGGGATGAAAATGGGATCGAAAAAAGACGCCGCGCGCGATAATCCAAGTCCTCGCGGACAAAATCGCGGGCGCAAATGTAGTACTTATGTAACTGATGATTTTGTAAATGAGATTAAAAAAGTCTCTAAAAACTTTTTTTAATATATCAAATCAATATATTCTCTAATGGGAAGTTATTATACATAACATGAACTGACATATACTTTTTTTGTGCCAATTAATATTGACTATAATTATAAAAAAATCATATTTGCAAACCCTGTCTTACAATTTCAATGAATACAATTTATAATGTAACTTTACTTTTTAAAGCCTAACTCAATAAACCTTGTTCCTAATACACTAATGCATGCTGTAAAGATTATGACTTAACACTTAACATTAAGACTGACATGCAGACATTGTGCTTACATAGTGACGCAGTTCAGTTGTAAAATAATCACAAAGTTGTCACAGTTACATGAGTTGATAGTTTATTATAATGGTTGTTTAAAAGTGTCATTATGATGAAATTTTATGTTTATGTAAGTTTTGTACCAAGTTGTCATTTTCAAATATGCGCCTAACTGGGTACCCTCAGGTCTGTTGTCTTAAATTTTGTACCAGTGAGAGCACTCCCCTTTTAACCAGCCAAAAACAAAGTTGGACATCATGCAACATTATCAGTGCAAAAGGACTTAGGTATTTAACTAATCTTGGGCATAATTAATAACATTTATTTATTATTGATAGTGTAAAAATACTACGGTATTTAGTGTTTTCATAAATATTTATGTTATTACAATTTTTGTTTAACTAAATTTATGTAGGTAATTAATTTAGTTTTCAAAGATTTTGAATGAGCTACAGAAAGTGTAGTGTTACATTTAGTATTTCTATATTTATTTTTTTCGGATTAGCCTAAAATTAAAAAGGGTTAAAATTATCATCTAATTAAAAAAAAATAGGTTGCTTACCTGCTTATGTTTAATTTTTGGTGAAGAGTGATATGCTGCCTCCAACTTTGGGTTGTTGGGAGCTTTCTTTGGTCTAGTATTCTTAATACCTAATGACTTTCCAAAGGGTGCAAACCAGTAGCTGTAAAAAAATAAATTTTATTAATTTATTTATTATTAAAGTACAGTTTGTTATAAGTGTTAATATTGCTAATTACATTACTAAAAGTTTGTATGAAACTTTTTCCAGTTATTATTATACTTTTATTAGTTCAATTGCTGAAATCTTGGGATATGAATCCACTTTAAATAATTTATTATTTTTTCCATCTGTCAATAACAAATTAATCTTTATTACATTATTAATTGATATATATTATCTTGTGGCAATTAAGATACATATTCATGGCAAACCACAATTAATATAATTGTTTCAAAAGTATTAAAAACAGTTGAGTTTGAATTTCCAATTTCCATAACACTGATAAAAACACTCAGAGGAATTTAGAAGTAAAATATATATTTAGATACTGGAGTAACCTTGAGACTACTATTATTACTGCGTAAGTGTTCTTATTGATAAATGCACTGAATCATTAACCGTATCAGTCAGTGAGCCGCATAATAAGTAATTCTCACTCGCAACTGACACAGATCCCAACTTTAATGTGTTACTTACGTTTCCAGCACCCGCCGACAGGCTATGAGGACTAGAGCCAATGGTATAGGGTACAACAAGTGCCTGTGATCATTGTAGACCACATCTTTATCAGGGCCTGGTGCAAGATCCTCCCAAGTTGTGTTCGGCGGCAACCAAACATCTTCGTCCCAAAAAGTATCCAACACTAACCGTAACATTTTTACCACTAACTATTTATACAACAGAAACATTCAACTAAGCCGTCCCGTCGCACAGCATTCAAACAATTTTGAATTCAACAATTTAATCACGCCATAAACACACACCCAAAAAATAATATCAGCGACACAACCGTCCGACAGTCGACATGACACAAAATTACCTGTGTGACAAGTAGAAAAAATGTTTAAATAGTAATGTCAATGAATGCACTTCATAACTCAGAACAATAACTAAAGCATAGAAGGAAGGCTAAAATAAGAATTCAGAAACTATAAACCAGCTCTCTTCTAGCTTACGACACAAACTATGAGTGAGAAAAGGACAAATGATTCGCTCTTTGCTTCATTTTTTCCGAGGTTGTCACAAGTTGTCACAACATGAAATGTCATTTGGACCTATTGGACTCATTTTAACTCGGCCAAATACATAGTAACATAACATAAGAAGATTTTACTTATATTTACCGAACTATTTGACACGGTCGCGTGAACTTTGTTTACGAGTGTCTTGTGTTCAGATTGTTTTAAGTGATAATTTAACAATATTTTTCCAAATAAATGGAAAGAAACTTTTATTTATATCAAATAATTGAGTGTCTCGACTCTGTGACATTATGTCTTGTGTGGTATGGGGCTGCAGCTCACATTCAGGAAGAAAAGAAAATAGCCAACAACTTCTGTCGTTTCATCGGTAAGTTTTTTGTAATTTTCTAGTGAAATGTGAACTGCTGAACAATTTTAGGAAAGTAATATGTTTTGCTGAATAGATTTGTAGCATAAAATATTTGAGATATCCATTATATTATACGTTTTATCGATGAATACGGAATTGATTTGAGGTTATGTTGATTGTCCATAGTGATGTACTAAAATTATCGATACTTTTAATTTTTAGATTTCCTGTAGACGATAACAAAGAGAAAGAATGGATAATTCGCATTAATAGACGAAATTGGATTCCAAATAAGTACAGCCGTATTTGCTCGAAACATTTTACTGCGGATTCATTTATGTGTGTTCCTAATTCAAAGTGGAGGCGTCTTCGAGACGATGCTATTCCTTCCTACATTGAACATTATAGATCAGACAGATGAAATGGTGTTTAAATTTATATTTAAATTTCAGCCTAGCCTGCATCATCTCACTGCTAGCTAGATAGATAAGATATTTGTATCATGTTATCACAACACGTTTATACTATCTATCATTCAACTACATATTATTATGTACTTAATAAACTTAGTATATACTAAGTCTGTAGGTGTTTTATGTCTAAACAATTATGAGTTGTACTCGTTTTATATAAGTAAATGATTATTATCTTTGATTTCAGATATTAAATCCAAAAGTGTCGACTGGATTTACATGAAAAGGTATATCAAATAATTTTCTTTTTTATATTTTTAACATGATATACATATATAGAGTGTATAATTCAACCAGCTGCACAATGCACTTAAATCAGATATATTTTACTTTTATTTTTATAGATTATTTTGTACATACACTATTTTAACATTATTATTAAACTTTATTTCAGTCAGTTCAAGAAGACGAGATGAAAAATTTAAAAGAAAAGCTGAACAAGTCACGCCTCAAGATCAAACGACTTAATGAAAAAAAAATCAATGTGACAGGGTGTCACAAAGACAGTTTCTAAACAAATTGACACTGTTTAGAAATTAATAAATTTGTATTTATTGTAAATATAATGTACATAATTAATAACGTGTGAAATAAATACTTGCTAATGAACAGATTTACGATCTAATTTATATTTCATTTTACCTCCTGTTCTTATTTACTCCTACTCCAACACTCCAGGTTGATACGAACTGCGCGCAATAAAGAATGTAATGAATGTTATAGATTTGTGTAAGCGACTTAGATAAATCTTGACTAAACCTTCCTTTACAAATACAAATATACTTTATTGCACACAACATACAATACTTACAAGTTTTACACGAAAGATACAGTACACCACCTACCTACCTTTTACTTTCCCTTTCTGTTCTCTTATGAATACTTGTATGCCGTATTTTTTTAAGTATAATGCTATATCTAGTAGGTACGAGTATGGTAATCCTAGTATTGAAACAGCTTGTAGCCCTAGTAAAGACCGCCATTTTATGTTTACAGAGTGGCACGTTTTTTTCTGTAGGTATTTCCAGTCCATACTCTTTTCTATGTCTATGGCGTGAGCCCATCGGGCCTCTTACCGTCTGTGCGGCTTAGACCCGGCGGTTCCAATTTGCACGGCACGTCGATCGACACCAGTGCACGGCGGATGACATCATAAATAAATTCGAATATTACAAAATACTTACCGATGAAACGATAACAGTTGGCTATTTTCTTTCCTTCCTGAATGTGAGCTGCAGCTCCAAACTAATATAAACCAGACAATATAATCCAAAAATGGTTAGATACTTACCTATCAGAGACAGTCTCCTTTCATCAAGAAGAAGATAATTGCATCCTACAAAAAGAAATCTCGTAAAAAAAAAATTATCGACATTAATTGTAAGTAAATTTAATTTTATCGACATATTACTAAAGTGAAACCCAACACTAGGCATTGAAAAACTTGTGACAACCTACGAAATTACGAAACAATTTTTGTATATGCGTCTTTGTCTAACATTACGCCGGTTCCGTAAGATAAAGTAGAGCAGAATTATAGAGTTCTGTTGCTATTTTAGCCTTCCTTCTATGCTTTAGTTATTGTTCTGAGCTTCATAAGCAAACTGAGTGAGTGAAATGAAGTGATGAAAATTGGTAAGCGAACTTGCTAGCCGTAGGATTTTTTTATAATGACAACACTTAAAGAAGAATATTTCACTCATTCATTCGTTTGTCGTGTCGTTGTTGAACGACAGTCGTTCACTACTTGGTCCTTGTTCACTCACGTGTGATTGATAAAAATAACCTCAAAAGATCAAACCATTGGCTTGGCTTCATTCTTTGATAACAACTAACAATTTGCAATATATATGTTTTATTTGTAACTTATACGTGAATGTAATTAAAATAGGTGCACTTTAGTGACCCTTTACGTTGTGTTTCTTTTTTTATATAAAAGTAAAAACTGTGTTGATGGAAAGAAGACTGACAAAAAATGTTGTTTTGTCCAACCTGTGCAAACATTCTCATGGTTGAGGAAGCTCCCGAATCTGGATTACGATACGGTTGTAACACGTGTCCTTACGTTTACAATATCAAGAGGAAGGTATCTTCGCGTACTTTCCCGAAACTGAAGGTTAGTTACTAAATACCACAATATTGCATCATCTGTGTTCATCTAGCTTTTCCTTACGGGGATTTATACAATGAAATTTTGATTTTAGGAATTGGATTATATTATGGGCGGAGCTGCCGCCTGGGAGAACGTGGACTCAACGGATGCTACCTGCCCTAAGTGTAGCCACGGCAAGGCATACTTCATGCAGCTTCAAACCCGGTCTGCAGACGAACCCATGACCACATTTTATCGTTGTTGCAACCACAAGTGTGCACATAACTGGAGAGATTAATTCAAAATATCTGTGAATTCTACAATACATTTAATAACTAGTGGACTATGAATATAGTCAAAAGACTAATTTCAAGTAGTTATATAATTAGAGCTAAAGGAGCAACACCGAAGATGAAAATTGAGAAAATGGCCCCAATCATATCTTGTTTAGAAGAGTCCTCTTATGCTAAAGGGGCAGAGCTTCTAGCCAAGGGCCATGTCATTGCTGTGCCAACGGATACCATATATGGACTAGCTTGCAGCGCCAACTGCCCTGATGCTATACAAAAGCTGTATACAATAAAAGGCAGAGACTCTGCAAAGCCAGTTGCTATTTGTGTAACATACATCGGTGATTTACGAAAATGGGGGCAAGCTGATCACTTGAATGACGATCTACTTTACAGTTTACTGCCTGGACCGGTAACTATTGTCCTAGAAAAGACGAAACACCTAGACAATCCATACTTAAATCCGCACACGACAAAGATTGGCATACGCATACCTAAACATGACTTCATAAATAAAGTTACGAAGATTTTTGACATGCCTCTAGCACTAACAAGTGCTAATTTCAGTAATGAGCCATCAACATTGTCTATTAAAGAATTTGAGCACTTATTCGGGCATCTTGGTGCAGTTTTTGATGGTGGTGTACTAAGTCAGGGCTTGGACCAGAATAGGACAGGATCTACGGTTATAGATCTGTCCAAAATAGGCTACTACAAGATTATAAGGAAAGGAATGTCCTATGATAAGATTATACATATGTTGGAAAGCCATGGATTGGTTAGCAAATAGTATTATACTAAGTTTTCATTTTGTTTCTATTTATTTTTCTGTGATAAATTACAAATAAATATTTAAAAATAAAACTTGTGTTTAGTTTCTCTTGCATCCTTAAAAAAAGCCAGTTCAGTTCACAATTTTATTTAGTCATAGTGACCTTAGAATTAAAAAGTATTCCAATTTCTCATTGAAAAAGGTGTGTAAAATATATTTTGCTATTTTTTTTCTACTATTTTACCTATATTACAAATAATTATTTACTAATCAAGGAACTCATTCATGAATTGTAAGTACATGTTAACAGTGGTCAGTACAATAGACACCCTGAATAGACTAGCTGAGAGAGATCCATAACAAATGAGAAAAATAAATTTGGCTTTTATTTACTATTTACAAAGAAAAAATGCTTTAAGTTGTCATTCATGTGGCATCTAAAATTTAAACTATGGATAAATTAACACTTATACAGATTTATTGTATTACCCATAATTAAACTTATGCTATTTCTAATTTATACATTCTTATTGTTGGACATTTGTTTGATTTTGTACTACAAATTGGCTGCACTGACAGGTTTTCTACTATCTGGCAACTTTGTATCTAAACTCTGCCATCGACTAGGCGGCCATACAATCCAAATGGCTCTGGCATTGACTAAGCCTAGGGACACGGGCCCAAATGTATTACTATCTAGAGTGTGTCCAGTATGATCGCCCTCCACCCAACAGTGGCCTTCTGGGACCCTTACATATTGGTTCTTGTAGCCTAAAGTGCTCACGACGTCTCCTTGCAGAGCTACTACCCGTTTTATGATCTTCTGGTTGGGGTCCTTAGGTGATACAAGCGAGACCACGTCTCCTCTCTCTACCTTGTAGTCTCTGACGGCCCATCTCGACAAGAACACGTAGTCTGTGTCTGTGGACTCCGGATTGAGGACTGGTTGCATCGAAATACCTTCGACTTTAGCGACATAACCCACTGTGTCTAGAAAAGTTATCCCAATAGGAACGCCGAACATCACGGATCTAAGCAAGTTTTGGATAAACATGATTAGTCCGGTACTTAGCTATCACGTAGTAACAAGTGTCCGACATAGCCGCCTAGTCGGAGCAGATAAAGTTTACTGTTTTTTTAAGAAGAACACATTATAAATCTTGATTTTGCAATGTTAAATTTTTTAAAGAAATTTTTGACATATATAATTTTTTTTTTTTTGGTTTGTTTTCCCCGAAGGGTAAGGCAAAGGGAACTATGCCCATACAGCCATGTCTGACGTATTTTTTTTCTTGATGATTAATGAAATGATGAAAGGTGATGATGATGAAACCTAAGCCCCCACCCTCGGAGTAGACTCCTACTCCGAACCCCAAACGAATTAACTCAAAAGTCCGCATAAACTTTTGAGCTATGAAGCGGCTTCCTAGCACGAAGCGAAAATAGGCAGATACACTTTGTTTATTGAATACTCCAATGTAATAACACTCGCGAATGTCTTCCGACTAACTTAATGCGATCATTAACCACAAAACACCACTTCGTATTAATTATTTAGATTATTCAATGAAGAAAGCAACTGTCCCGTTCCCGTTTCCCGCTAAAAAAACTTTGACATATATAACCTTTTGATTTGACAAATATCTTTTTTTTTTTATCTTCATAATTTTTAATTTTACACAGGTTTGGATTGTAGTTTTATATTTTTCTTGTGAAAAAAAACTATTGTTAAAAGATTTAAAAGAAAAGTATAAAAATATCTATGGCTTTCGTTAACCCCTCTCTGGCTGTCAACGTCACTCCAAATGAATGACCATAAAGCAATTTCGGTCTTTACAAATACTCCAAAAAAGTGTTGATGCTTTCTATAGTAAATTACAACCAAACAGAATTTTCGACATTTTATTTGTGTGTAACGAGTACAATAACACTAAAATAAAACTGAATTAATATTAGTTTCTATCAATCGGAGCCTGAGAAGCGGTGTTGAAACGATTGTCGAAAGATGGAAGTGTACCGTGGTCAAGAAAATCTTACAATCTGCATAATCAGCTGTCAGTGAGAAAGATCATCTGTCCCTGTAAATATAAAAGCTAAAACAATCATAGCACGTTATAGTTGGTCAAGTGTACATGATGGAGTGAATGGGCCAGCGAAGATGTGAGGCTGCCACCACGCTGGACGGCGACCTCCTCGGGGCAGAATGGGATAATAACCTAACAGGATCGAGGCTGCGTTCGCTATGGCTGGAGTGCCGTGAAGAGACGGCACATGAGTTTCTTGGTGTGGCGGTCAGTAAACGCTGAAATATGTCCGGCGATTTCCCGTCCGCAGCGAAATTAGTGAGCCCTGTGAAGTGTAACGAGAAGCCATGGGATCTGTGGGTGAACGAGATCGGGCACCTGTCGCCGCGGCGGGACGACGAAGGCGCGCCGGCCGCGCCGCCCGACACCAAGGGCGGCGTCTCGGCGCGCCACGGCCACCCCTACAAGCCAGAGCGGCCGCGCTACCGCCGCGCCGGCCACAACCGCCTCAAATTCGAGAGCATGAGCCTCCACGGCCTGTTCCCGCAAATGGACAATCTCAACGCGGCTGTTTGCCATATGTGCGGTGTTATAGTGAAGTGCAGTGCTGCTTACAGACATTTGCTAGAGTCACACACTGACTCTGAGCCTATACTTCCACCTCCCGCCGCGCCCACGGTCAAGCTCAAAGTTCTCAACCGAAGCCGACATAAAAAGGAACCTGCGCCGACATCTCTCCCTGTAGACCTTTTGCCAGTGAAGATGGAGACATCCCCAGTTCACACCGCCACTCCTCCCCTCTCAAGGATAGTGTTACAGCCGCCTGACTTGTACCTGGACGAGGCCAGCACCTCCACTGCGGTGACAGGAGATGTGCAGGTCTGTGTAGAGACCGGAGAACTGCCCGTTGTCAGTATACAGGACACAGAGGATTTACCCCTCGGTGAAAACATAACTGACGACATTTTCGCTATAATGAACTCTGAAGGCATAGAGACCGCAGACGACATCACAAATGCCGCAGACTGGAAAAATATTATCAGAGATATAGGAAATATGCAAGAGATTAACTTTCCACAAACCACCGATAATCATTCACAAGATTTATATGCACCTGTAGACTCATCGTTAGCAGGTTATACAATACCTGATACAGACTTATCAAATATACAATTTGCACCAAATTCATCCCCGATGCTATCATCTGTGATAGACACTAGCATATTGAACGTGAACACGCAAGCTTTAAAACCGGTCCTGCCTGGGCCCGTCACTCCAAGCACGCCCACGACCAAGTCACAGTCGAGGTCGAAGACGAGTAAAACGAAATTTAATTTACGAGAATACGATCCGAACAAACACTGCGGCGTGATGACGGCGGAGAACCCCAAGCCGTGCACGCGCTCGCTCACGTGTAAGGCGCACGCGCTTTCGCTGCGCCGCACCGTGGAAGGCCGCGCCAAGCCCTTCGACACGCTGCTGGCCGAGCACCGCGCCGCGCGCGACGCCCCGCCGCCACCGCCCGCGCCCGCGCCTCTGCCGCCGCTCATCGTCAACACCGCCATCGACCTCGGGCCCTTCAACGGGCTCACGGCCGAGCAGCAGGTCAACGATATCTACGCGAGCCTTTTGAGCGTGGAGGACCCCAACTCTATGCTGCCTGACACATCGGGCATCACATCGCTGCTGTCGCAGCCGCTGCCGGCGGAGTTGCTGCTTCCGGACGAGGCGGAGCTGGCGCCCGACGTGCCGGTGCTGAGCCTGGCGTCGCCGGCGCCGCTGCCCGCCGCGGCCGCCGCGCGGCTGCACGAGCGTCCCGACGAGGGCCCGCCGCCGCTGGTGCCGGCCGACGTGTGCTGGTACGCGGCGTGTCCACGCCCACTCGCGCTCTGCACCTTCAACGCGGCCCACGCCGGCGGCGCCATCACGCTAGGAAAGAAATTCGCGACCGTGCGGAGTAACATCAAGTCGTCGCTCTCACGATCTCAGTGCAAATCGACGGGCGCCGCGAACAATTACTATTACAATCAGAACGCCCTCTCGTTGTCGAAAACTGTACATATGAACGCTAGTAAAACGAATAAACCCGAAGTGCGTAAACTGATAGTGACGTGTAGTGCCACAAGTGGAAGTAAGGAGGTGCAACAGACGTTGAGCGAGTTGTTCGGCGGCGAGGTGCGGCACGCGATGAATGGACACATGCCGGGCGGTAAGCGCGAGCGCGGCACGGGGCTGAAGCACGCGGGCCACGCTGGCCACGTCGGTCACGCGGGTCACGGCGGCCACGTGGGCCACGGCGGCCACGCGGCCGGCAAGCGTCCCTCGGCCGCCGTACTTGACCTCGGCTTCGCGCTTGACCCGCTCCTCGCGGACGAGAAGTGCTGAACACTATAAGCAATCATTGGTTGTGTAGTCACATTTTAATTGTATATTTATTTTCTGTAAATCGAATCGGACTCACTTTGTAAAATGTAAAATAATCACGAATTTTTCCCGAACGGAATTTAATGTTACGATAATGTTAAATCTCTTTTTTTTTCGTCGAGAAGCGAACTAATGTTTGTATTATTTTGTATATTATTTATAAGATTTTTTTAAATCGTTCCCGGCGCGCTCGTCGGTCGTGTCAATGAAGAATTAAAATAGATTATACAGAATGGTTGTATTTTTTCGAAATGACATATTACTCATTGTTGATACTGAATTGATTACTAAATAAATGGCCTAGGATATAATAATGGTTTAATGTGATGAAAATTTCCATGTAAAAATATAAATACTATTAAAATAAGTCTATCCGTAATAGTAAATCGCCTCCTTTTGAAAATAAAGGCAAATACCTCAATAATTAATATTACTTGTTTTAATTTTTACTACTTTCATTCGCTAAAGGAAAATCTTAGATTGTAGGTACCGTATTGCTTATTTCCGTGATTCGGAGGGCACGTTAAGCCGTTGATCCCGGCTATTAGCACCTCCGCCAACCCGCAGTGGAGCAACGTGGTGGAAAATGCTCCATATCCCTTCCACTTGATTGAGGGGAGGACTGTGCCCAGCAGTACATATGTATAGACTGTTTATGTTATGATGCTTATCATCATCACGGACATCTGTCGACAAACACGACACAAATTTACTTCGACAAGAACCAAAAGTAACAGCAAGTTACTTTACAGTTTGCGGCCCTGCCCAACCCAATAGCGATACGACACGAATGTATGCATACAATGTATTGTGCTTTTTATGGCATGGTACTTTATTCTTTCTCATACTGGGTCGCGGGAATTTTACAACGTCGTTCGAATTCCCATGAGTTAAGAAACATCTCAGTTATATTAATTATAAATACGCGTCTAACCACGTTAATTAATAGTTTGGCCTTAAGACTTGATGAATAACGACTTCCACGCTTCCTGTGCGCCTAAATAGCAGTTTTTTATTGTAACATAGGCATTAGAATAATAGATATCATTTTTTGCTTTTCATTTTGCAGTGGATTACTTTGAATAACGATAATATAAACCAAAATCGGCGCGGAGCATGTATAAAGATTTGAATGAAAGTAGTATCAGGAGCGCGGTAAGTGCAATTCTGTGGTCTCCTGCCTACCCTAATGGGAAATAGGCGTTAAGTATATTGTAAATCACCCTCCGGAAGCTTCGAGAAATGCATTTTTCGGGGAGGTATGTGACCGAACCTGTATTGGGCTGGTTTTCCCTTCGCGGGTTGAAAGGTCAGACAGGCAGTTGCGTCTGTAAAAAAACCGGACCTGTCAAATCCTCAGGTTAGGTAAGCGGACCTTTCACAGGTATGTGACCTAACCTGTATTGGGCTGGTTTTCCCTTCGCGGGTTGGAAGGTCAGCCAGGCAGTCGCGTCTGTAAAAAAACCGGACCTGTCAAATCCTCAGGTTAGGTTAGCGGACCCTGTGAAAAACGGAGAGAGGGAGATGATGACGCTCCGGAAGCTTCCTGCTAAACAAAGAGTTAAGAAAAATAAAACAAAACTGGCTGCAGGTTGTTTTCTGCTTACTTGTACCTCTGCCCACCCCATAAGGGACGTGGGTTTATGTAACCGGTAATAAATGGCTGACGTCATGTTTTACTGGTTCTTCGATCATCATTTAGCACTAATTAAATTTAAAAAATAACTAAGAAACTTTCTTTCGGACGTTTTTGTGCGATAAAAGAAAGTAACTGACCTCAAATTCTTTTAGTAGGACGGTTTTAATGCAGTCGGTATTCGACACTTCATTCCGATGACATAATCATACCTATATGGCTCGCGCCTGTATCCCTTTTTGTGGTGGACAAAAATACAAGATAATTTGTACTCACGCTTGCTATCTATAGAAGAAGTAATAAAGGGTAATCTATCCTACAAGAATTGTTTTTAGGGATCCTTACCCAAAGTGTAAAAACGGAACCCTATTACTGAGACTTCGCTGTCTGTCTGTCCGTCCGTCTGTCATCAGGCTATATCTCAAGAACCGCGATAACTAGACAGTTAAATTTTTCACACATTATGTATTTCTGTTACCGCTATAATAACAAATACTAAAAACAAAATAAAATATATATCTAAGGGGAGCTCCCATACAACAAACGCGATTTTATTTGTTTTTTTGCTTTATATCAACACTGCTTATCGCTATCGACCCACTAGGGTCGATTAATTCTTTCAAATATTTTTCCTCTCAAACGACGCCCTGAGCCGAGGTTCGCGCCCAACTGGGCACCCTCAGGCCTATTGTCTTAAACGTTGTATCGGGTGAGAGCCTTCAGCGCTCCCCATTTGTCCGGCCAAGTAGTTAATGCCATCTGCGGCAAATCTACAATAAGTCACGTCAAAATAAATAAGATATCAACACCTACCTACTGTTGTTTACCGACTCCGACTTGCACTTGGGCGGTTTTTATGTTTAAAATAGAAACGATATGAATGTAGAAGTGAACACTGCGTACTATTAAGCAGTAAGTGGTTCATATTTTTTCCCTCAATCAGTGTTTATCGCTATCGACCCACAAAGGTCGATTAATACTTTACTTTCAAATATTTTCCCTCTCAGACGACGCCCTGAGCCGAGGTTCGCGCCCAACTGGGCACCCTCAGGCCTGTTGTCTTAAACGTACCGGGTGAGAGCCAGTGCTCCCCGGCCCGGCCAAGTAGTTAAGTCATCTGCGGCAAATCTACTTACAATACTTAAGTAAAAAAGAAAGTTCGTCGTTTGTAAATCCATCTTAGGACGTCATTACCATGTGGCTGCATGAGTTCTGCGGTTTTGTACATTAATAGGAAATCGCCGGTGAAGTTCTGTTATGGATTTAGGTATCCAAGTTACTGTATCACAAAATATACTCCTGTAGTGCTATACTATAGTACGGACTTGTGCTAATACGGCTCACCACCTACGTTGGTCTAACAGAAAGCTCGGTGAGGTGTGGGTACTTAGTTCATCTTGCGCTGTAGCTCATCATCATTATCAGCCCATAAACGTCCCCACTGCTGGGGCACGGGCCTTCCCTATGGATGGATAGGGAGATCGGGCCTTGAACCATCACGCGGGCCCAGTGCAGATTGATGGTTATTAACGACTACTAATGCAGCCGGGACCAACGCTTAACGTGCCTTCCGCAGCACGGAGAAGCTCGAGATGAAAACTTTTTTTTGTGGTCACCCATCTTATGACCGGCCTTTGCGAAAGTTGCTTAACTTCAACAATCGCAGACCGAGCGCGTTTACCGCTGCGCCACCGAGCTCCTCATGTAGCTCTAACTACTGCAATTGGGGTGTAGTCGTGAGCTTGACAACAGCAGAAGATGTGTGTCAATTTATTTGTTGCAACCGTGTGAAGGGTATGTTACAATGTGTTATTGCAATTCCATCCAATCGCCTGAGGGAAGACGGCTATTACTACCAATAAAATAGTGTTGCTGGACTATCGGTGGTCTGACTGTCGATAAGGTCATCACCTTGAAAATTATCTATATAGATAGGACTTAGGGAATGCAATCTCGACTCGAGGTCGCTAATTCGAGATCCCGCGGTCGCGCGGGATTGGAAATATCAATCCCGCGCGATCCCGAAATTTTCGGGATTTAGACGATATCCCGAAAATTCCGGGATCGTTTATAAAAAATGTAAAGTTAGGATGGCTGAAAACGATGAAAATTGCTTCTTTGTGACAGTAAGGTAAATAGAAACAATTTTTTTTAAAGAAAACAAAAACCTTTATTCTTCAATATTACTAACTACTTACTTAATTATTAAGTTCTGGTAATCTGCCCTCGTCGATTTTTTTTTTTGACGTGACTTATTGTAGATTTGCCGCAGATGGCATTAACTACTTGGCCGGTATGAAAACATTATGTATGTGCGTAAGAATGTATCTCTCCTTCCGAGAAACTGTGAAAGGCATACTTACAATACAAAGAATAAAGTTTTGGGCCGATACAATTTAGTTTGCCATCGACACGATAAGAAGAAGGAATAAAAATAAAATTGTTGTTCAAAATTCTAGATTAAGTAAATTAAATTCATCTTTTTTGGGGTTATGTATACGTTTTTAAAATAAAATACCAGATAGTATTTTAAATTTGTCAGAGAATAATTTAATTAATTTTTAGCCCCAGTATTGCCACCCGACATGTTGGTGGAACTTTCTGTTGATCAGCAAAGAAAGAAAACTGGTTTTTTTAAATAAACAAGTTTATTTCGTTACCTGTAGAATACAAGCTTGCTTTAAGCAACATAAATCCAGTCTAAACTTTACAATGGAGTCGATTACACACAAACTTAATATTATTTTAGAGTGATAGTTCTAAAACTCGCTCTATCTCTTTCTTCCACTCCACGTAAGTGAAGGACGGTAATATTTTTAGAACCAACAGAAATAAGATTAAGTTTTCAAATTACTTCTTTTTCGCTTTCATTTTGGCTCCTCCTCCCTTGGTCTTAGACTTCACAATGCCTTGGAACTGTTTCGAGTTGATCGCCTTTTTCCTGTGTAAACAGAATAATTAATATTATTGATGTTCATTGATAACCTTTAATTTCGCGCGTACACATTAGTCTATCGCGGTTCTATCATCAATTGACCACAATGTTATGTTATTATTACATCAACATAAACAGCCTCCGTGGCCTAGTGGTTAGAGCGTTAGGCTCACGATCTGGAGGTCCGGGTTCGATTCCCGATGGGGACATTGTCGAAATCACTTTGTGAGACTGTCCTTTGTTTGGTAAGGACTTTTCAGGCTTGAATCACCCGATTGTCCGAAAAAGTAAGATGATTCCGTGCTTCGGAGGGCACGTTAAGCCGTTGGTCCCGGCTATTAGCCGTAAAAATACGTCCACCAACCCGCAGTGGAGCAGCGTGGTGGAGTATGCTCCATACCCCCTCCGGTTGATTGAGGGGAGGCCTGTGCCCAGCAGTGGGACGTATATAGGCAGTTTATATTATAATATATATATATATATATTTATATATACATTAACATAACATAACATGACATGATAGCCCAGTTGGTAGAATGCTTGCCTCCTTTTTTGTCCCCGGAAATGTTCCGAAAGTAGGAATGTTCCCGTTGTAAAATCTCTTTAATAGTAAGGATACTGGCCCCGATTCCTGCAAACACCGCCTAATTTTATTTTAAGTTATATCCTTCATTTTCATATCCGTCGAAAAGGAAAGGGACGGATGATTCACAGCTCTTAATTTTAGGAAGAATAAGTAAATGAATGAATAACCCGGGCGAATCAAAAAGGTACGTCGCTGGTATGCAATCCGTTTGACGTGCTGTCTACTTAACTGTGTCGGGTTATTGACTGATGTAAAATTTTTAGACGGTTGGTTTAGATTTGTGTTTAAAATTGACGTGTGTTCCATAAATTTTATGCTTGTCGATTACCCGTCCCTTTCCTTTTCGGCGGATAAGAAAATGACAAATATAACTTAAAATAAAATTAGATGGTATTTACAGGAATTAGCACCACTGGCTACCTTTATTTTTCAAATCGTTCTTTCTTGTACTATGGTCTTATCTGCCTAAAGGTTAGGTTACCTTTATTGTACCATGTTTTATGAGCAAATAAATAATTTCCCGTTAAACGTTCCCAAAGTGGGAACTTTCCCGGGACCGGCAGATCACTGGTTGCGCCTTACAGACGACGTGTAGCGCGTTGGCTATTCGTAGCCTGAATTCGAGGCGACGCCGTGTTGCAGCTGTACAGGTGCCGTGCAGTATAATGTGCTATGAAATTCTACAAACTTGTCCAACGCCCAGTGTAAGTTGATCGCTATTAGCGCGCGAGCTTATTGACTATGAAAATATTATGCTCATATTTTAATATCTCACCTTTTGTTAAGATTCTTCCTAGACAATGGTAGGTACGCGTAAGGGTCGTGTTTTCCTTTCTTCTTGATGTCTCCTTTGGCCTTCTTGGGCTTGTAGTCACCGCCAAGACCCGACGGCACAGACGCTCCCGATCCGATAGGCCTTGATGACAATTGTTTATATTAGCACCATATAAACAGGGGGTATAAAAATACCACACTGAATCAAATCATTTAAAAAAGCAATATTGCAAATGTCAGATTGCTATCTTGTTTTTTTTAGGTGAATTGATTCTATGTAGCCTGTTTATACCACCAAATCATTGTAATTTAAAAATCGTATTTTTTTACATAACGAACGTCTCATCCGTCATAAATAAACATATTTAATTTTTTTATGTTTCATATTTAGTTGTTTTGTGTTGTCGGCGCAGGGCCCTAGACGTTATATATAATAATATATACTAAATAACGCCTACGGCCCTGCACCGAGGTTTTTCTAGGGGAAAAGTCCCCGGCTATACAGGTTGTAAGAAGCTGCAGTAGTTTTAGACGGATGAGACGACCGAATATATATACAACATATTAGGCTGCCTAATCAGTTTCCAGTCAGTTAATCCTATGCATTCATATCTTCTAAATATCTACAACCATAACGGACTTCGTGATCCGGTAGTCCATGCCCTGGTAGTAACATGCTCTCCGAGTACGGAACATCACGCTTTGGTCCCGGTTACTATTTACAGATGTAAGTGAGTAATCGTTACATGAGCCATTTCAGGGGCCTTTGGCGGCAAACATAACCCTGCCACCAAGATTGATGAGGTTGGTATTCCACCTCACAGCCCACACGATAAGAAGAAGATCCTACACTGGTTAACATATTGTGTAATTAGTATGTATTATACATATAAAAAAAAATAGTTAAATGCGCCTCAAGTAAATACTTACCTATGGATACCCTTGCCACCAGCCTTATACTTAGAGCCCACAGTGACTGTGGAGGCGCGACTCCTGGAAGACTTCCCACTCTTGATACTCAATATGTCGTCATACTTCCTCTTGTTGCCTGGTTTCAGGAGTTTCGACGGCTTGGCGTCTGCTTCGACATCTGTTGAACACATTCGTTACAGTTGTATGGGACGTACCTAATAGTCCACCATTTATGGTCAGTCACATCTCTAGCTAATATTGAGAATTTAGGACAGAAGAGGCAAGATGATTGGACGCTTAATAAGACACGACGTATTTATTAAAAACATCATAGAAGGGAAGCTACAAGGAAAGAGAGGAAGGGGAAGACCAAGAAGAGCTTACATGGAACAGAATTAAAGAGAAATCGAACGTCGTGTCTTAAAGGAAGTGGTCTTTGATAGTCAGAAATGGCGTGGGTTGAAAAACAGTGTTGCCCTCTGGGTAAATTTTCACTGAAACCTGGCCTTTTTTGATGAGCTGCGGCAGCCTACCTTTATGTTTTCCAACTAAATATTAATGTGTGTATATTTCAATGTTGTTAATGTATATGTGTGTCGTAAGTTTTACCTAAATAAACTTTTTTATTATTATTAATGGAGAATGTTACACCGAAAAGAGCGTGGCTCTTAAATTATTGATGTGCTGACATCTCTAGTGCGAGCAACCAACATTTTAGTGTATTTTAAACTAAAATAATAATTTTAGTGGGTTTTACTGCGAAAATTAAAATGTTTATACTATGATAACATGCACAGTGTCATTACTTATTAGAAATATGATGTTTCATCCTTCTTTTTTCGCTTTGAGCTTCTATTTTTGCAACGTCGCTATATTAACAGTAACTTTGCGTCACACTTTTTGAGCGCTTATGTTCAATCTACGGTAGTAGTAAATCTAACCTAAATACACCAAAAAATGCTACTTTTTTTACAGAAGCAACTACTTTTTAATCTGAATGACAACCCAAATCGCGGAGACTTCTTCATAAATACCTGTATCATCAGTATCCGTGTCAATATCCCCACTGGGCCTTGGTTCCTCTTCATCATCATCTTCGAAGGCATCATCCGTGATGATCAGCCGGCCGTCCGGAGCGGTCTTGAAGCCGCCATCTTTCTTCTTCTCCTTGACTTCTACTGCTTTCTTCTTCTGGGTTGGATCCGTTGCTGCGAATTAAAATGGAATGTTATTATATGGAGCTTTGAAAGATAAAAGATTTGTCGGTGATCTCTGTGGTGTGATGATGAGACACATTGACCAACAAACAAAGATCCCGGGTTTTCTTCTTCTATCGTGTGGATAACCAACCTCATCAACCCTGGTATCAGGGATACTATTGAGCCGCCAAAGGCCCTTGGCTCATATAACGACTACTTACATCAGCAAATAGTAACCGCGACCAATGGGTTCATTAAACTACTGAATGATCATATCCACAAAAATACAATATTCATTTCCTTAACATTATCAATCATCAACCCAGAGTGGCAATAGACCTTTTACCAGTAGTGAAACGTCTATGTGCAAATAACCATATTGAGTAAGTTACTCATACACATCCCTCACTTTACCCTGGATAATCTTGGCAAATCCATTCACCACCATCGCAAATCAAACCCTAAAAGACCTGACAAGCCACGAAGAACAATCTAAATCGGCCTCTGACCTTCCTCCAAATATTCCATCTCTGAGTCGGTCACTAAGAACATCTTCAGGAGCCAACTAACCCAAAAACTTCACAATCCACATACCTGTAATCTTTCTAGCAGCAGACACATCAGCCAAATCGACAATGTTCTCCGGATCATCCTGGATCCACGCCTGAGTCCTCTTCTTCTTCGCCTTCGGTCTCTGGTCTTCCTCGTCCAGATATTCCATCTCTGAGTCTGAATCTTTGAGGATGTCTTCTAGAGTTCTTGATGTTCCCTTCACGTCCAGGTCTGAATCTGATTGGTCTTGATCTCTGTAAGGGAAGCTTATTTTTGATTGCGGTATATGTTGTTTTTTTCCACCAACCCGCAGTGGAGCAGCGCGATGGAGTATACTCCATACCCTTCTGGTTGATCGAGGAGAGGCCTGTGCCCAGTAACGGGACGTATATAGGCTGTTTATGTTATGTTTTATCTATTACATAGCGGAATTTATATGGTCAAAATTTCAAGACACAACAGCTAAACAAGGTTTGGATTTTAAAGGGAGTTTGGGCCTTGAGATCATATAATAATTGCTGGTTGTTCCCTAAACCGACATAACGCGATGAGTCCTATCGCGGATGTTGCGCATTTCATTTGAAATCTGACCTAACCTGCATTGGGCTGGTTTTCCCTTCGCGGGTTGAAAGAACAGACATGCAGTCGCTTTTGAAAAAATACCGGATCTGGCAAATCTTCAGATTAGGTAAGTGGACACCGTGAACACGGGAGATGAACTAGTAAATGACTAGGTATACAAGTCAAACTTACCTCTGTCCATCCTTCATCCTCTTCTTCCTGTTCTCGATCTTCCTCAAGTTCCTCAGTCTTCTGAGCATCACCTCATCAGCTGGCGGGATGAGCTTCTCAATGGTGTCAGCGCCGTACTTCCGCATCATCCTGGGTTTCAGTCAAAGTAAGTTATTTGCAATAAATATGGTAAATTGTTTTCCAATTCATGTTTGGATCATAATTATCACGTGCTTAACGGTGAAGGAAAATATTGTGAGGAAACTCACATTCACGAGAAATACGTTTCGGAGGTATGCGACCTAACTTGTACTGGACTGGTTTTTGCTTCGCGAGTTGGGAAGGTCAGACAGGGAGTCGCTTCTATTAAAAAACTGGACATATCAAATGTTCAGGTGAGGTAAGCAGACCCTGTGAATATCGTTTTTCAGAGGGTCCGCTTACCTAACCTGGCATGAGATGGAAAATAATAATAATTTATTTATTTCACGAAAGATGTCTCATAAGTGTTAGTAAACTTATTCTAGATGTTAGTAGCTTTATCTAATATTAGATGCTATGACATGCAAGTCACAGCATCTACGCAGATACGGGCAGTCGAGTCGCGCACCTATCATCGAGAGGGCGGGGTTGCCGCTGCCCCGCACCCTGCGCACCAGAGACGTGCATCGCTTCCTCATAGTCGTATAAAAGCAGTCGACGCGAGCTTCAGCGAACATGCCCGAGGCGCTACAGAAGCGAGGCAGCCGCAATAACACCCTAAAAGCGTTGTTGAACTGGACGCGGATAGCGTTGTATGCTTTCTGAGTGAAATTCGCCCACAGGCTGCACGTAAAGATAATAATAATTACTTTCACCTTGGATCTCTCATTCAATAAAAATATTCGACTAAATGAGTGTGTATTTATGTTTGGATCATAAATAATTGATATCACGTGGTTTTCAGGATTTGTGCCCGTTGATGGCATTAGGCTCGCCCCCTATTACATGGTACTTAAACTTAGCTGGCGAGGAGTTGGTGTATACACCACTTCTGCCGACTCCCTCGGGGAGACAGGCGTAAAGCTATGTCTATTTACCTGTTGAGGAAGTATCCTATCTCCAGTCTTGAATGACGCTTGCAGTCCTCTGACATGGTCGACAGTGTCTTGAAGACCACCGGGAGACTGCCCGCTAGGACATCACTTGGTAGAACCTTTGTATATACCTGAGAAGTGGAATTAACTCGTTGGAGCGTTTAAAACACAAGCTCACGACTGTATCCCAATTGGTTAACTTGTAGTTGAGCGTCGGGCTCACGATCCGGAGGTCCCGGGTTCGAATCCCGGTGGGATACATCACAGAAATCTTTGTGAGCCCTGGTTTGGTTAGGAAATTGCAGGCTGATCACCCGATTGTCCGAAAGTAAGATGATCCATGCTTGGGAAGACACTTTAAGCCTTTGGTCCCGGTAACTACTTACTGATCTAAGTACGTAGTCGATACATGAGTCATGTTAGCTTAGCGGCCTTTGGCAGCTCAATAATATATGGGTACTGGCAGAATATCAGTACTGGTGAGAGTGGGTACTCGTACCATACTCTTAGCAACAATATGCTGAGTCAGTCCCATTTCCCTGGGCAGTGTTAGCTCTAGTAACTAGTCACAAATTGTTAAACTTAATTTATGTAAATGCTTTTGTAACCTTCACTGTTTTGGGAATAAAGTTATTCTATTCTATTCTAATAACCCTTACACCACAGTTGATGAGGTCAGGAATCCACCTCACAAGCCTCATGTTTGTTATGTTGTGCTGTTGTACGAATTAATTATTCTTATTTCACTTACGGTTTCTTTATCCTCGTCGCTACTTGTATTGTCTTATCATAGTAAAACAAACCATAACATAAACAGCCTATATACGTCCCACTTCTGGGCACAGGCCTCCCCTCAATCAACCGGAGGGAGTATGGAGCATATTCCACCACAAACAACAACTACACATTGGTACTTTGGTTATGCACTGCATGCAATGTTAGTAGCACGTCCGTCCTGCATGGGCGGTGAGCTAATACTGAGCGGACGGCTGCCCCCACCACTTACTCACCATACATTTATTAGTCAATACAATGAGGAACTTTCCATATTACTTTCCCCAGAAAGAATATAGATGGCGCTGTCCAGATTTAACGTAATAATTACCTATTTTCTCTTTGCTCGGGGTATATAAAATATAATGGCAGAGGTATATCATCATCATCAGCCCATTAACGTCCCCACTGCTGGGGCACGGGCCTTCCCTATGGATGGGTAGGGAGATCGGGCCTTAAACCATCACGCGGGCCCAGTGCGGATTGATGGTTATTAACGACTGCTAATGCAGCCGGGACCAACGGCTTAACGTGCCTTCCGAAGCACGGAGGAGCTCGAGATGAAAATTTTTTTTTTGTGGTCACCCATCCTATGACCGGCCTTTGCGAAAGTTGGTTTACTTCAACAATCGCAGACTGAGCGCGTTAACCGCTGCGCCACCGAGCTCCTCCAGAGGTATATATATATATAAAAAAGGACATTCTCGGCATAAGCACGCAGTTGAAAATATCGTGACAAATTCGTACAACGTAACTAATGAATACGTTTCGACATTTCTTAGTTTTGTAGGAATTTCTGGCGTCCAAACGATTTTTGTTTTAATTCGTTTTTTTATCGTCCGTCTGAATTGATGCGGCGACTATCTCGGAACCCTGATCTTGTTTTAGGGACTGTGGTTCTCAATGTTTTTTTTTTACATGCGACTTACCTATATCGCCCTCTGTGGTCCAATGGTTGAGCATTGGACTCACGATCCAGAGGCCCCGGGTTCGAATCCCAGTGGGGACACATCACAAAAATCACTTTGCGATTCCTAGTTTGGTTAGGACATTACAGGCTGATCACCTGATTGTTCAAAAAGTAAGATGATCCGTGCTTCGGGAGGCACGTTAACCCGTTGGTCCCGGTTACTACTTACTGATGTAAGTACGTAGTCGTCACATGAGTCATGTCAGGGGCCTATGGCGGCTCAATAATAACCCTGACACCAGGGTTGATGGGGTTGGTAATCCACCTCACAACCCACACGATAGAAGAAGATTTGGATGTTTCGAATTATGTTTCTACCTATATTGCTTCACTTTATTTTGATCAGAATAATAATGGGTGGAAGATGTGTTGTGCCTGGGTGTAATAACAAGGGTCATCATTTATACCCAAAAACAAAGATAATAGATGCGTATGTCTGTTTTATGTGAAATTAGAAGGTTAAACGAAGAAAAATATGCACAGCGCCATCTATAATTCTTTTGGTGAACGTAGCCTGGAAAGCGACGCATTACGCATGCGCTACATGAGGATATAAACATTAAATCTTACCTTAAGAAAACTCATTGCCGCGGCCACTATCTCCCTGTTGTTTGATAACATTTGTTCCGCTACCTAAAATAAAACAATTAACGATAAATTTTGAAGTTACTGCACGATACTGTGTTACGGTGTCAACTACTGTTGCCCGAACTATCGATCGAATTGAAAATCATGTATACTATCGTAAGGACTATCGACAACTCATTTAGATCAATACTATCGTCAGGTCTAAACGAACGATTGTCGAATTTGTTTTCGAATTCATGTTCGGATCATAAATGATTATCACGTTCCCGAGAAATGCATTTTCGGAGGTATGTAACTTGTATTGGGCTGGTTTTCCCTTCGCGGGTTGGAAGGTCAGACAGGCAGTCGCTTCTGTAAAAAACCGGACCTGTCAAATCTTCAGGTCAGGTAAGCGGATCCCGTGAAAAACGGGGTAATGCTAGGGAGATGATGACTATCGTCACAAAGATTGCTGCTATACTATCGATAGCATTGCTTTTGACTATTGCAAGATAAGATATTTATTGCATTCCTGATGTTTTTAAAAGTAGAGAAAAGTACAAACAGGAACTGTGTAAGGTCACTACTACAACAACTTAAAATTATACACAATGAAAATAGAAAACCAAGAATAAAGATTCGTTAAAAATCTCCAAGAATTATAGCGAAAGAAAACTCCCCTTCATATTAAACTCAGAATCGTGAGCTGAATCATCATTTTCAGTATTTTGTACGGTGTCACTAACACACAACCTGTATACCCTATATGTTTTTATTCGCTGCCAGATCAGCATGGAAACCTTTTAAATACTTTTTTAGTAACCCTGACACCAGGTCGGGCATTGGTCTCATAATCCGAGAAGAAGAAAAATACCTTTTCAAGCAAGTCCTGTACGGTTTCCAAGCCCATATCCTCTGAGAAGTTGAAGAGTGCTGACGCTACGGCCCTCAGCGTGGCACTCACTATCCTGGGTAGTGGCGCGGATAGACCAGACAGCAGCATTCCTATGAAGGCTTGCATACCTACAGGCGGGAGAAAAACATATTAGGTTCATCATCATCATCAGCACATTAACGTCCCCACTGCTGGGGCACGGGCCTTCCCTATGGATAGGGAGATCGGGCCTTAAACCATCACGCGGGCCCAGTGCGGATTCATGGTTATTAACGACTGCTAATGCAGCCGGGACCAACTGCTTAACGTGCCTTCCGAAGCACGGAGGAGCTCGAGATGAAAGCTTTTTTTTGTGGTCAATACACACTACAGGATGATAGTGACATCGTAACGAAAACTTTGAGGGATGATTCAGACCATGATTCTGAGTTGATATCAAGTGGAATTTTCCGTCGCAAAAGTATGGAACGGAAAATAATAAAAAAAAAAAACTTGACAGAAAAATCCACTTGATATCAACACCGAATCATTGTCTGAATCATCCCCCAAAGTTTTCGTTTGTCACTAGCATCCTGTATATTAATGATACAAACCTCCTTCCTGTGACTTGAGCACATTCCCGACACTGTTGATAAGGTTAAACGCGCACTGCCGGCACTTGGAGTTGATGTCTCGCGTGCATATCACTGACTCGGCTACGGCACTCTTCAGCAGTTTGCTCTCCGCGTTCAAGTAGGGTGTCTTGCTTATCAGGTGTTCTATGCATCTGGAAGTTATATTATTTATTACTAAAGTAGTGACCGGTTCGGTCCGTTGTTTTGTTCCGTGCGCTGACCATATTTTAATTGCTACCTTGTTTTTATTTATACAATTTATATTTTATTACTTAACAATGTTATTTCTCCAATTAATTCATAATTCTACAATGTGTACTCAGTGCTAAGTGTCCACAATAACTTATTGAATCTACCAACGTAATTTATTCTACGTAACAAGTATGTTTTATGATATAAAAATACTGTATGTTTAGTGTTGAAATGTGTTATAAAGGTGTTTACAACCTGCAAAACATATGTAAGTGTCATTTATCTGTTTATTCTAGGCTAGTACTAGATCTAAACTATTTGTATACCTTACTTTCTATGAATAAAGATATTTTTAAACAAACAAACAAAGTAGTGGGCCTAACTAGTTGAGCAGCCAGTTCCGCCCATAACCAACAGATGGCGCGCACATCGTTCAATGCAGGCGTAAAACGCGCTAACGAAGTTTTCACAGCGCGACGCATATATATACAGCTTCCAACTTGACACCGTTGATGCGTCGATTCGTAGTCACATTACCAACTTGTGCCTAGCAGGGTACTATGCTCAGTTCGGTACCCCTATAGCATCCTTTGGCGGTAGCACTTCTTCGCCGTCAAACTATTAACTATACTTCAACCACGTCTGTTTCCTTCAAACCGTGGTTTCCAGGATTTGTGCCCAATAAATGGCAATAAATTCGCCTATTGGATGTCGCTAACCGTATAAGCTTACATACAATAATTTCTTTCTGGTGTAATTTTTTTAACAAGAATTATTGTAGTCTTTGTACATAAATTTGCCATATATGGCATTAACTACTTGGCAGGACAAATAGGGAGCGCTCAGGATGAGGAGCTCCTAGGGTCTATGGTGACAACTGACAACAGATTGGAAGGAAAAATCGGGTTGAAAGGTTTTACAGTACAAATGCTTCTCAAAACATAACCCTCCTATTTCCCCGTTAATAGGTTAACACTTACCTTAATCTAGCGGCTTTACTACTGTCAGCAACCTTATTCAGTGACGTCATAAGCAATTTCTTAATCTTCTTATAGTTATTTGTTATGAACTCTTTGCAGCTGTCCTTGTCACTCTTAAAGATTTCTTCTAATATTCTGTATGCCTTCTTGTGTTCCATTTCGAGTAGTTTTGCCTTGTCTTTGTAACGTAGATCTGGTTTTTTGGATTCGGTTGTCGCTGCAATCATGTTGAATGGTAAGTATGCAGTCATGCGCAGCGAGTAGATAGATAAATACAATCTTCTTTTTTGTGGGTTTACGTACCCACTCTAGCACTCTGTCGCACTAACATATTTGAAATTTAGCAAGACTTACACCTCTAATCCAGTAGGCAACAAATGATGCGCAACACATAACGCTCAACATGTACAGCAACATTGCACAACAGCGCGCGACGTTGCCAGCTGAAGCGAAATATGTCGCGCAGGTTGTTGTTTGTTTAGAGCATCGTTAGTTGAGCATCAATTGTTGTCGAGTGGAGACGTGACGCGCAACAACACTAGTTCTTCTGACGACATGTTGTCGACGACAGACGTTTATTAGATGGAGACAGACGACGTTGTTAACCAAAAAGTGTATATAACAATGAAAATTACAAACAGAAAAATTAACTTACATTCATCCTCCATTGCTTCAGCTTTCTTCTGCTTCTGTGCTTTCCGGAACTTTCTAGGATCTTCTAGAACTGTCTCACATAACGGATAAACCCATTTCTCGAACAAATTGGCTATGTTTTCACTAGTTTGATATAACACTAATAGGCGTATTATGTCTAGTATAGATTCTCTTTGGAAATGGTTCTCTTTTGAGGTCTCCAATTGTTGTAGAGCGTTCTTGAATAATTCTTCTCTGAGGGTTTGATCGCTTATTGTCAGGTATGTCTGAAAAATAAATAAAAAATTTATAAATAAACAAAAAAAAGATAAATAAACAAAAATAAATAAATAAACAAAAAATAAAAATAATAAAAAAATAAAATAAATAATAAATAAATAATAGATACATTTACAAATTGCAAAAACCACAACCCCTGTTGGAAGAAAGCTTGACTCTCATTGTAAGATCGCAGGTTCGAATACAACATAATACAGAACCATATATTGCACAAAAGGGACATATAACACAGGAACACAAATTAAACAAACGTACAAAAGGCAGCCTTATTGCTAAGGTCGAAATTTCTTCCAGGCAACCTCAAATCCGTTCAGGCCTAAACCAATGATTTTCCAACGTGAAATAGGGGTTCGAACCTTCCTATTCGAAACGCAAAGTCGGTGAACCACAGTGACTTCCAAAAGTGATAAAAATTAAACATTTACAGATAACACCATACCTGAATAGTTTCCAAAGCAGCTAGCCTCTGTCCCTCTCCAGCACTCCCTTTTACAGGCGACATGTATATATTAAGCAGGATAGGCAGGTAGTTCTTAGCGAACCGAGCCATCTCCTGCGAGTCCTCTTCGTTGTCACTGGCGCATGCTACAAGCTTCCTCAGGGCTTGCATCACTGAGAGTCGGAACTCTGGATTGTCCTTCAGTACGTTGCCTGAGGGAGACATTTTGGGTTATATATGATGTTAGTGACATCGTAACGAAAACTTTGAGGGATGATTCAGACCATGATTCTGAGTTGACATCAAGTGGAATTTTCCGTCGCAAAAGTATGAAAATAATTTAAAAATAAAATTTACTTACCCAAAACCCTCGCCAACGCCTTGAAATTGTCCTTAATATCCTTAGGATTATTGCAGAAACTTGGCAGTAACGCCCAGAACTGATTGCATAGTAACTCGTACGTATGAGAGCCAGCTATATCCTTTGCAGCCGACAAATCCCTAGACTTCTTCCTGCAAAACGTTGCCATTTCCAATATCTCCGTTGCGAAGTACTTTAAGTTCGAATTTATGATCTTTTCTTTTAAGACGGGTAATAGCCAACTTCTGTCCAAGTTGATGGACTCCGGGCCGTCGCGTATAGGGATGTTTTTGAGCACAAACTCTGGGCCCAGAGACTTGATGGCGCATCCAGTGGCGTACTCTACTTCCTTGTCGTTATGGAAATTGTGGCTTTCTTTGCGTTCGTTTAGTTTCTTAAGCAGTGGACCGAGAAGGTAGGTCAGTCTGTCGTTACCGATCTGTGGAGAGGGTTGGCTAGTTAGTGGAGAATGTTGGAAAATATGAACTTATTCCTTAGTATTTTGTAACTAGGGGCATTAGCTAACTTGCAATAATATATTTGTACACGTATAGGATTGACACAAGTCATGTCAAATTGTCAATCCCATACATTTTTTTCACTGTCACTGTCGATTGTCATAATCGTTTGCAACTTGGCTAAGGCCGCAGGCTGGGAAATAATATTGCGTTTTTAAATATAACATAACATTCATTGCCAATTGCGGTAGTCCTCCAAAACCATCCCTTAAGTGGATCAAAAGGGGGTGAAAAAGGAATCGCGGGAGAAAAAAATAATCATTTACAGATAAATAACAAATTACCCACACCTCACCGAGCATTCTGTCAACCCACGTGATAGGTGGTGAGCGTGGTAGAAGATTCAACCTTAAAAATATATACTTTACAACCCACGTGAGCCCCTTTCCCTTGCGATTGGGAATCTTACCTCAAAACAGACAGCAATGGTGAGTATAACGTGCCTTATGGCCTGGTTGAAAGGGTTGTCGAGACCGGTGCCTATGGTCCTTATGATGGACTCTATGTGCCCCTTATGCCTGAGGAGCGCCTCCTCCGACTCCACAGCTGGTTTGACGCAGTCTAGGAGGATCGCCTGTTGGGTGTTACAATAATAATCTAAGCTTTTTTTTTAATCAAATGGACTCCAATAATTACAAATACAATACAAAACTCTTTCAAGTTAGCGCGGAACTTTTGTTTAACAACGTTGTCTGTCTACGCATCTCATAAACGTCTGTCGTGGACAGCATGTCGCCAGACGAACTAGTGTTGTTGCGTGTCCGGTTTCCACTCAACAATTGATGCTCAACTAACGATGCTCTCTAAACAAACAACAATCCGCGCGACATGTTGCGCTTCAGCTGGCAACGTCGCGCGCTGTTGCGTAACGTTGCTGTACATGTTACGCGTTACATGTTCCGTGTTAATTGTTACTTGGTGTATACGTGGCTTTAATCAAATCAAATATTCTTTATTGCCCACACATACACGAAATAATAAATGTCTCATTATTTTTAAAATAAGAACACGAAGAAACACCAAGAAGAAATACACTCATTACCCACCTTCAGAGCATTAGTGGCGGCGGAGTTGATGTCGGCGACGTCAGACAGCCATAGCTCGGTGACACAGATGTTAACGAACGCCGGCAGGTTGGGCAGGCACAGGTTTATGTCCAGCCTGGCCAGGTAATTTATCACGTAAGAGAAAGAAAGAAAACAGTGATCCTTGTTGCACACAGAGCCGGAAACACAGGGTTATGTTCGTGTAACTCAGTTTCTATCTTGACAGATAGAATTCCTGTGATTGGCTAAAATTGCAATGAGTTGACAGGAGTTGTCAGTTTCAACCAATCACAGGATAGGACCTGTCAAGATAGAAACTAAGTTACACGATTAGGCTTCATTCCGGTTCGCGGGATTTTAAAATGAAATTGATAACCAAATTTGTGCCCGCTCCCTTATCCCAACTTTGTGTGGCATTTGTATTTGGAGTGATACACTGATTTATTAGCATCAATACAATCTAATAAAACCAAGGCAATTCTAAACTTTCAAAAAGTCAAATTTCTAAGTTAACAGGATATGCGTCTTTACGGGGCTTCGGGGGGATGCAACGGGTGGTAGTTATTTTTGTCAAAGAATAAGTCTGGCGATTCAGAGAGGCGATGCTGCCAGCCTGTTGGGCACCTTGCCACGATGTGACGCATTGGAGGAGGTATTTTATTTATATGTGTTTGTTATTTGTCCATTAATTACAAATTAAATTATAAACAATAAAAGTTAACAGGATCGAATTTAATCTGGGACTGCTAGAATAAGGAATAATACTACGTATAGAACGGCAACTCTCCGCTCCCCACCAGCGTCTGAGCTAGGTCTAACCTCACCCCCCTCGGATATAGTTTAGTCTTTAATCGTATGGCGTCAGACATCACGTAAACGAGGTATTTTGTATGAAGTGTCCGGGGTGTGCGTCTAGTATAGTCTATGATCATGTGATTGTCTTTCTGTCATATCAAAATAAACTAAATACTCACAAAATAGAATAATACACCACAGAAGCTGTTGTGATAGAAGAAGAAGAATACATAAATGATGCTCACTTGGCCAGACATCCAGCACCCTGCTGCACAACGGCGCTCCACGCCAGCACCTGCCCAGCATCACTGGCAGAAGGCCGAGCCGCCATAAGAGCCCTGACCAGCTGCACGGTGAGGCTGGCGGATATATTGCTGGTGTCTCTTGGAGCGGAGAACAACGCGTGCAAGGTGTGCAGACAACACGTCTTGATGTACACGTTGTTGTGTGTCATTAGCGAGAGGATCGCCTCGCAAATTGACTGTTAGAGAGACAGAGAGAGATAGATAAATAAAAAATGGTTCCCTATTTTGTTGCATAAAATTTTATGTCATAAATTTGCATGGCATATGTTTACTATTCCTAATAATCGTTACGCATAAAAGGCATTAGGCATAAATATTTACACATAATATAATAAAGCATAAACAGTTTTTTAACTTGGATACCATAGTGTAATAGTAGGTTAGGGTGCGGCGGGGTGGCCCTTGGGCTACTCCTAGGCCGCCAAAATGTTTATTTAAATAGGTATGAATTTATGCTTTTAAGCATAAATGCATTCTAACCTAACCTACTATTACACTATGGTATCCAAGTTAAATGTGATAAACCTACAAGAATAGGGCAAACATCATTAGGCTTAACAAGCATTATGCTAAGTAAAAGAGTATGACAACTAACCATTATGCCAAAAGACGATTATGACTAAAAAAATATGCCTAACCGGTTATGCCTAATTAAAATAGGACAAACAACATTATGCGAGAAAAAAAAGGGTCCCATAAAAAATACCTCTTTACGCACAGTGCACCGTGGCACTTTCTTTGTGATCAAAAATGCCTCAGTTCTGGTATATTTTACCATGTTAAAGGATTGAGCAAATCATTTTCGGGTAGGTAAAATTACCGCAGTATTTCCCGTACAGATAAAATATATAAAATGCTGCTCTAGAAGTAGAAGCCAGTCTAATATGATCAAAAAACAATCTCATATTTCTTTTTGACTTATTTTAGATTGTTAATTACGCATCAAAATAAAATGAGTATGCGATGGTTGACTGCTTTCATTGAAGACATCACTAAAACAGTATTTCCGCACAAATTCTATAAGAAAAATAACATTTTGAAGTACCTTTTCCACTAGGATGCGAAATAGCCTACATTTCTTCATCCCTTGCGACACGACAACCGCGTCGCGCGCGGCGCGAATTATATCGAGAGTTTCGACCAATGGACGCTGCAAATGCTATCTACGTGAACTGTCGTCATATTGGTTAAAACCCTCGATACAATTCGCGCCGCGCGCGGTGCGGTAACCGTGCCGCGAAGGCAGAATTCTATAAAACATAACTTAAAACCTTACCTTAATATGATCCTTTCCAAAGACAGGCAACACGTCCCTTAGGAGAGTGAGTGTGTGCAGGACAGTACGATGCCCCGAGAGTAGGGCTTCCGCCTTGATCTGAGACAGGCAGTACTCCGCCACGCGGTTCGACGCCGGGTGCACTTTCGGAACCTGGGGAAGAGCGACATTGTGGTAAAGTTTTCTTCAGTATTTATAAAGAAAGATATGTTTGTTATGTGAGAAAACAGTGAAAATAATAAAAAATACCAACAATTAATAAAAAACTTAAATATGTTAAATGACAGATGAAACAAAAGAACAATTTTCATCTCTCTTTCTATTTTTTTTTAACGTGACTTATTGTAGATTTTCCGCATGGCATCAACTACTGCACCGAATCCATTAGCTGCTCCTTAGAAGCTTGAGGTTGTTATTGCGTGTTCGCACGTGCACGTCAAATTCGTACGCAATTGCATCCAAAGTGCCAAACTTTAAAAGCAGATACTTAATTTCCTTTTTCCATCTTACCTTAATTTTGGAATCTTCTGAGGGTATCATGAAACAACTACCACGAAGTACCGCTGTCACGGCGTGTTGTGCCGCCTTCCGTACCTTTACGAAAACAAAATACTATTTAAAGATAACTATATTATATCTCTATAATATGAAATACGTTTCGCAAAATTATATTTACATTTAAATTAATTTATAAAGACTGTAAATAAAATGTTTAATTGGTATGTGAAAAGCAATAACTCTAAATTAGCCTTTATTTTAATTAAAAATAAAATACATAAATATTGTGATAAATTATAAAAAATATATAAAAAAGCAAGAGCCCTTCAGCAGGCTCTGCACTGCTTTGACCAATAGCCGTACGACGTCTATCCACGTAGATAGCATTCGCTGCCTCTATTGGTCGAAACCCTCGATATTATTCGCGCCGCGCGCGACATTGTTGTCGTGCCGCGAGGCCAGCAGTGCTTGAGAAGTAATTTCCTCCTTAGATAGTCTTATTGTCACAATGATAAGTAACTTCAAATGTGAATATTAATTTAAAAACTGGTATATGTTTAATTTGACTTGTAAAATCTCACCTTAGGCTTTCCGTGCAAAGTAAAAGCAAGTATGGAGTCAAAAATCCTCATAGTAGAGGAATCACCCCAAGCAGCATATTCCTGTGCCCTTAACAACACCGATATGCATCCGATGGAGCTACGAAGCAACTGTCCATTCTCCGTCTGAGCATTCTTCTCTAGTACTTCGGTGAATACTGATGCTGATTCGGAGAATTGTTTCCGTAACACCGCTTGTGGTACGGACTTTATGCCCATTGAAAGTAGGGATAGAGTTGGGACAATGCTTTGTTCGTCTTCGGATGCTTTTAATGTTTCCATCTGAAAACAAATAGCTAATTTAATTCAGTCTAGAAAGACCTTGATGGTGGCAAAGTTGAGTTGTGTAGTTTAAAATATGTTTGTGTAACTTTTTGGAATTTGATTTCTTTTTAGCCTAATTATAATTTTATTACAGTAACCCAAATACATTTTGAACACTGTTTCATTTGTTTTTTTTTACTGTTTAATTATCATCATAAGGATCATCATGTCCAGCTTAGGATAGCAGTGTCTGCATGTTGTCTTTGATTACTTGTGGCTCTGCCCACCCCATTAGGGATTACAAGCGTGAATTTGTGTATGTATAATCGCAGTAAAACGATGCAAATGTTATGATAGGAGAGCTTTATTACCTAGCCTTTAGGCAGACAGTATAATAGTGAAAAATGGAACAATTTTAAAAAACAAGTAGTAAAATGTCATATCAAAAAACAGCCAGTGTCTTTATTAATAAAAAGTTTTTACAACAATAATTACTTTGATTTACTTTTGCTTACTTATTATACATACATAAGCTCACGCCTATTTCCCACCAGGGTAAGCAGGGACTATGGAATTCTTTGTATTTCTCCAATTATCATTTTAAATGTATTTTTTTAAATTGTGTTCTATTCTACAGCTTACCAAGGCAGCAAAGTACTCAGTGCTGGTTTCCTTCCCACCTTGCTCCTTGATTACTTCTGTGACTGCAGCTAGTACCGCCAACATTTCTTTGTGGATTGAATTGTTTGAGTCAAACCTACTTAGTAACCTAAAATAAATAACAAAAACATACTGTTTCTTATTGGTGCATCTAAATCTTAAAGTAAAACATGAAATTATTAGCTATTTTTGCTTCCAAATACCATGCAAAGCAGGTACTAAAAAACAATAAAAAGCTTCCTGCAGGCATCAGGGCTCAAAATGATTTGACTCCATACCAGCGCGACTTTTTGAAGCAACTACGTACTGAGCTAGAAGAAAGGATAAGCAAGGGTGAGTCCAATTTAACTATAAAATACATAAATAGTGTGCCAAAAATAGTGGAGAAACCGAAAGATGATATAGAAAAAAACTAGTCTGCTCCATAACCGAACTTACTTTTTTCTACACGAACCTGGCATCCCTAATGGCAAAACGAGACCTGCTTTTGATCGAAATTGATAAGCTTAAACCGACTTGTATAATATTGACGGAGACTCACTTAAAACCGGATATTAGTAATACATTGATAGAAATTGATGGCTACACGCTATTTCGCAGAGATAGAGTAACAGGAAAAGGGTGGGGTGGGGTTGCTATCTATGTGGCACATGCCCATGATGGGGTGACAATACACTCAAGCTTGCATCCTACCTATAATAACTGGCACAATGATGTGGAGGCTCTTTGGGTTAACATCACTTACGCAAGTATGAGTTTATTAACTGCTGCCGTTTACAGACCCACACACTATACCTATGATGAGTCAGATAAATTGTTATTTGAATTAATCCAAACTGCGTCACAGAGTAAAAACACTGTTTTAATCATGGGGGACTTTAATTTGCCGGACCTTGACTGGCCTTTGACTAAGTTTGATGGTTACAACGCTTTGCATAGTGGGTTTATTGATGTAATGACGGATACAAACCTGCACCAACTTGTTACTGATATAACTCGTAAGAGAGATAACCAGGAGTCGTTATTGGATCTCGTGCTGACTAATGATGAAAATCTGTGTACAAAGATAGAACACCTGGCCAACATTGGAAAAAGCGACCACCAAGTATTACTTGCTACTTTACAAGTGCAAGGAAACTGTAAAAAATCCTGTAGAGACATTCCATTACGTAGAAATTATTATCATGCCAATTACCAACAGATTGCAGAGCGTCTAGAAGAGGACTTCAAAACTTCCAGTGATGATTGTACTACACAAGAGGCTTGGCAGGACTTCAAGAACAAAATTGAATACGTATTAGACTCATATTTACCGAAAACAAGGCGCAAACGAATTAGGGATATTAACAAACCATGGATAAACCCTGATATACTTAAGTTAGTTGATGAAAAAAGAAATCTGTGGAATATTTACTTAACAGATAAAACAAAATCTATAAACTACAATAAATATAGACAAGTTAACAACAAGATTGTGTCACTTACCCGGAACTCTAGAATCAAATATGAAAAGGACCTTATTAAGCGCGGACTGAAGGCATTCCATGGTTACGTTAGACAGCAGCTAACTTCTAAAATGTCAGTTCCAACATCTTTACGAGATGAAGCAACACGGACAATAGTTACCGATGCAAGAGACGTTGCAGATATTTTCGCAAAACAGTTTGAAATGTCTTACGTCAACGAGCCCACTGGTATAAACATCCTAACGCCAGGTGTGCCACGTGTGCGGCAATCAATAGAAGAAATTGAATTTAAGCCTGATAATATCTCTAAAATATTAAATACCTTCGATGATGACACTTCAATGGGACCTGATGATATACCTGCTGTACTACTCAAAAGGTTGTCTTCTATTATATCGGCTCCCTTGGCAAACCTGATGTCTAAGTCGTTCACTCAAAATAAACTCCCACAAGACTGGAAAAAAGCGATTGTGACACCAATTTACAAAAAAGGTGACAAACTCAACGCAGCTAACTACCGTCCTATTAGTCTCACGTGTATAGCATGTAAACTAATGGAAAAAATCATAGCTCAACAATTAAGGATGTTTTTGGCACGAGAGAATGTCATCATCGAGGAACAACATGGCTTTGTGCCAAGGAGGTCAACAGTTACCAACTTACTCTGTTGCTTGGACACATGGACAAGATATTGGGAGGCACGAATACCTACAGATATTATTTACTTGGACTATGAAAAAGCTTTTGATCGAGTTCCTGTCACACGATTGATTGCTAAATTAGAACACTTTGGAATTAGAGGCAATCTCTTGAAGTGGATTGAAGACTTCCTGTCAAATCGCACCTTCTCTGTGCGCATCGGAGAATCATACTCTGTTCCCAGAAAAGTCCTCAGCGGTGTGCCGCAGGGATCGGTGTTAGGACCAATTTTATTCAGTATCTATCTTACAGATCTTAAACATGTTATCATATCTGATATATCACTCTTTGCAGATGACACGAAAATAATGGGGAACCCACTTATTAGTCATAATATAATCCAAGATGACCTCGATAGAGTAATTGCTTGGACCCGAGATTGGCTAATCACATTAAACGTGGACAAATGCACTGTGTTGCATGTTGGCAGTAACAACCCCTCGTTGAGTTACACCATTGACTCCAAACCTCTCGAGTGTGTTAAAAAACAGAAGGACCTTGGCATAACGATAACAAATAATCTAAAGTGGGACGAACACATTATTGGAATCACTAAGAAGGCTAACTCCCTCCTATACATGATTAGAAAAGCTTTTTATCATATAGACAAGGAATTGTTTCTTAGGCTTTACAAAACTTACGTCAGACCGCTGTTAGAACATGGGTTTCAAATATGGAGTCCTTACTTTCGGAAGGACATTGCATTATTAGAGAGAGTCCAAAGAAGAGCAACAAAAATGGTGACAGTCCTGCGTAATGTTGAATATGAGCTTCGACTATCTACACTTGGTTTAACCACCTTGGAGTATCGTAGGCAACGTGGAGATCTCATTGAAACGTTTAAAATTCTTACTGAATACTATAATGTTAATGCCTTGAAAGACATCTATGTACTGAACCAAAACATCAATCTGAGAGGACACTCGCTAAAACTCTCACGCTCCAAAGGTACTAGCAACCCTCGATATCACTTTTTGCCCAACCGTGTAGTGGACGCGTGGAATGAACTGCCAGAATCTGTGATCAGTGCTCCCTCAGTGAACTCTTTTAAAAATAGGCTTGACAAATATATGAACAATCATGAGCACAAGTGAAGTGATAAGCACGCATCAGCACAAGGTGCTGCCTGTGCTTCCAATAATAATAATAATAATAATAATAATAATAATAATACACACTGCAATAAAAAATAAACTAACTCAAGAGTACAAGAAAAGAACCACTGCCATTTGCAAAAGCCAACTTACAGGAAAAAATTTGATTAAAGCTATAAACACCTATGCCATACCCATACTCACATATTCATTCGGAATTATAAAATGGACCAAAACAGATATAAATAGTTTAGAAATAAATACAAGGACTATCCTCACTAAGCATAACCACCATCATCCCAAATCTGCTATAGAGAGACTGTGTATTAAAAGACAAAATGGAGGTAGAGGTCTCATTAATATCCACGCTCTATGGGAAAAACAAATACACAGTCTCAAAAACTTCTTCTATGTAAAAGGTCGTACCAGTAATATCCACAAAGCTGTAATTCACAATGACTTAAGCTATACACCCCTAAATTTAATAGTTAATGACAATACAACAAATACAATAAATCAACAACCAGAAAAGAGGAAAATAGAAGAATGGAAGAAAAAAATACTACATGGCAGACACCCTCACGATTTAGACCAAGCACACATTGATGCAGAAGCCTCCAACAAATGGTTAAAAATAGGCACACTATTCCCAGAAACCGAAGGTTTTATCATCGCCATCCAAGATCAAATAATCAATACCAAGAACTATAGAAAACACATCATTAAAGACCCAACTGTTACAGACGATAAATGCCGAAAATGCCACAGACACCCGGAGAACATACAGCATATAACAGGAGCATGTCCAAACCTCGCACAAACAGACTACACTCACAGACACAACCAGCTAGCCAACATCATCCATCAACAACTAGCTCTCAAACACAAACTCATTCCGAACACTCCCACACACTATTACAAGTACACACCCAACCCTATCCTAGAAAATAACACACATAAATTATATTACGATCGCGCTATACTTACTGATAAAACAGTTCATTACAATAGGCCCGACATTATATTACAAGATAAAATCAATAAAACTACTTATCTGGTAGACATAGCAGTACCCAACACCCACAACATCTTAAAAACAATATCTGAGAAAATACATAAATATACAGATTTAAAAGAAGAAGTAACAAGAATATGGAAACAAGATAAAGTATATATAGTCCCAATAGTTGTGTCCACCACAGGTATTATCCCCAAACATTTGCATCATAGCTTGAAATTATTAGATCTGAATAGAAATACATACATAAATTTACAGAAAGCCTCAATTCTGAACACCTGCCGGATAGTTAGGAAGTTCCTCCAAACAGATGAATGCGACACATCGACAACAGTTGCAGATCCTTAATACCTATGTTATTTACTTGGCGCCAGCCCGTAAATATCATACATATACCAGCATTAAGCTGAGATAATGTTAATTTCACAAGAAAATAATAATAATAATATTATGATGGTAAATCATAAAATGTAGTACTAAACATATTTTGTTATTTAAATACAATTATAAATTTGTAAATAATGGAATAGAAATACTACATTCTTATACACAATAGGGTAGTTTCCAGCTAGTCAAATCAGTAACTTTTTACTAACCATCAAAATACGAAATGACTATGGAATTTGTATGGAAAAGCAACCTGTCAAGTCATATAAAAACATGTCAAAATGTCACACTTATTATTACATTTTCTTTTATTAAAATTCTTAAATAAGAAAAAAGAAAATGTTTTTTGTCACCTTCAGATCAATCTTTATTTAGTAATTAGAATTTCATAATTTATCTTTGACCTATGAAACTACCCAATTGATAATACTACAATGTGAATTATTGTTTATTAGTTACTTCACTGACAGTTATGTAATAATAAATAAATAAATAATTATGTGTTTATTCTTTGTTCAAATATATTAATAGTACATTAAAATACAACACAACACAAAGTAAATAAAAAAGTTTATTTACTTCATACTGATATAAAATACTTACTTGCTAAAACTCATATTCGAGCATTGACTCCAATCCGATGCAAATGTTTGGAACGTCTTAAAGGTCCCTGACCTCATAGACCCAGAGTATTCTGTCTCCGATTCCTCATCTCCAGTTTTCACTGACATGTTTTCAAACTCCTTGGCAATGGTTAACTCATTTTCAGCCTCTGATTTTTGTTTTCCAGTGCTATGTCCGTACGTCATCATTGCTTCATGTTTTAAAACGGCTTGTTGGGTCAAACCAGTGCTCCCTAAAATTTTATAGTATCTTGTAGGTACGTAGGAAATGAAATATGAAGTTATCAAACCATGAAATACGTTTCTTGTGGGATAAAAAAATTGATTTAAGTTTTGTTATTGAAGTACAGGTTAGGAACCTTTTTAGTGAAAGTATACGGGATACTAGGATAGAGTAAATTACTTACAAATATTAGGTACATTTGAATGAAACAGTAGGTACTTGTGACTTACCCAAATTTTCCTGAAAAAACCGAGATTTTGCCATTTCTCTGTACTTCTGTATTTTTGGGTTGGAATTCGACGACTGGCCCTTCTGCCATCTTTTCCCCTTTGTCTTGCCCTTCAGTTTGGATCTAAACTTCCCCATTTTCACTATTCATATGATTTATTTTTCACAAAATAACACACCGCACGTGGTGATGAAGTTTTTCAAATTGAAGTTAGCTACATGTGGCTGTCGTTCATTCAAAATGTCAAACAACAAGCTTACCAACATATACAATTTTAAGTGAAAACGAAAGAAAAGTATAAAATCTTGTTTATGACTGTAATAGGTTTTGATACTGGTCATTTTGCCTAGGAGATTACGTTCCAAGTTACGCATGAATCTAATTATAGATCGTTTATCGGCTGTCAAAGCAATTGATAACCAATGAAACGAAACGCAGTTTTTCTGAATTTTTCCTTCATTCACCTCGCAATTGTTTCATTGACGTTTTTCTTGTTTGTAAATAATAACTGCTGGAAATAGTACGCAATGTTAAATTACGCGCATTCCTCGATCGGTTGCACATTACGTAAACGTTAGACATTGCGCGGTAATTATTTTATCGCTTTGGAAATTATCATAACCTATCGGTCAGTGTTTTGCTTAGTTTCTTGAAGAATGTTGGGATTTGTGATGTGAAAAATGCCTCCATTTAGAAGGAAGAAGGCGTCTAAATCGTTCCCGGTTAAGGTGTGCACGTTGGATGCCGAATTGGAATTCAACCTTGAGGTAAAATTGTCAGTAGTGTAATGTAGTAGATAGGGTTTGGTAGGTATTGTTTATTGGGTTGGGATCGTGATTAGCGCGAATTACCACAGTGCTCCGTTGTGAGTCACGACACGGGGTCACGTTGCTACTCCTGTGAACTACTAATAGAATGATAATAGTGCTTATATGCAGTAATGGTTTAGGGTCATGCACTGTTTAGTACAATTTTGATTAGACAACTATTAATAATTATAACTTTCAATTATGTACTTTTGATTTTTATCTATTCATTGTATGCAAATTATGGATTGACCCATTTTTATGACCTATTGTGATGTATCGCATTCCTGAATTTTAATTTGTAATTATACATACATTACATAGACCAATGGCGGTTTTTTTTATTTATGTAGGTATTATTTTAAAATTTACAATGAATAATTTTGTGCTTTATGATTGAAAATGGAATAAATGTGAAAGTTATTAGGGGACTTCTGTTCTGTCACTTTCCATTGAATCATATCCAGGTTGACATAGCAGTTTTATTAATATAAATTGCTTATTTTAAAAAAAACATGATTTTATATTTAAAAATAAAGTTTCATACACACTTTCAACCCCTTTTTACCCTCGGGGGTTGAATTTCACATAATCCTGTCTTAGTGAGCTTGACCTAAAAACCCCCGTGCAAAATTTGATTTTTGTTTCTGAGTTTTCATCATCAGTCAGTGACCCTTTGTCCTTATGTACGGTCACAAGCATTAATATGTATACACTTTGGTACCATGTCTCATTAACATTTTTAACAAATTGAACTGTAAGTATCACTGAATGTCAAATATGTTAGTGCGACAGAGTGCTATAGTGGGTACATTATATTGCTCATGACTGTATGTAATATATAACTTATATGGTTCATGATATCCATCTTGCGAATTTGAATTAAAACTGGTTGCACATTGTCTTTTGATTACTTGAGACTCTGCACACCTCATTAGGGAGTAAATTTACATGGATTAAAAATAAAAACAAATGGAATGAATATGTTATGTCTCTGTGCACAGCCAGCTTCCATGGTCTAGTGGTTAGAGCATTAGTCCAGGTTCGATTCCCGATGGGGGCATTGTCGAAATCACTTTGTGAGACTGTCCTTTGTTTGGTAAGGATTTTTCAGGCTTGAATCACCTGATTGTCCGAAAAAGTAAGATGATTCCGTGTTTCGGAGGGCATGTTAAGCCGTTGGTCCCGGCTATTAGGCGTAAAAACACCTCCACCAACCCGCAGTGGAGCAGCGTGGTGGAGTATGCTCCATACCCCCTCCGGTTGATTGAGGGGAGGTCGGTACCCAGCAGTGGGACGTATATAGGCTGTTTTTGTATGTATGCTCTAATGGAATGGAATGAATGGCATGTCATGGGAGCAAGCTACAGGGGCTGCAAAAGACCGCGAGGAGTGGAAATCCGTTATTCAAGGCCTATGTCCCAACAGGTGAAAGAAGTATTATAGGAAGCAGAAGACTGAAATGAACATTGTTGTTGTTTCTTTAATGTTGAGTTTATGTCCAATAAATGAAAAAAAAAAAGATAATAAAGACAACTCTATTACTATTGTACTGTTGTTGTATTACTATTGTATTGTAAAATTAGGCTTACTTGTCATATTGTCCCTTATAGTAAAACCCACATAAGCAACTTTTTTAATAATCATGTTCAGTCCCCGCGGCTCAGCAACCGCACCGCGCGCGGTTCTAATTATCGAGGGCTTCGACCAATAGTCGCAGCGAATGCTATCTATGTGGATAGACGTCGTACGGCTATTGGTCAAAGCCCGACCTGCTGTGCCGCGACGGCTGATGTGGTTTCTTCTTAAATCACAAGAGAGTGAGTGAGGGTGAGTTTTGGCGACGTAATGTATAATTTTCCATAACAAATTCACATTTATTCCACAGTGGCGAGCAACTGGTCGGGACCTGTTTGACCTGGTATGTCGGACCATAGGGCTGCGGGAGACGTGGTTCTTCGGTCTTCAGTTCGAGGACACCAAACATTTTATAAGTTGGCTCAAGTTGGATAAAAGAGGTAACTACCAGTTTATTTAGGAGATAAACAAAAGATTTACGAACCCTTTCTAGAAAAAGAACAAGAAGAATCCACCTCTAAAATGTTGGCTGAACACTGTTTTCATGCTGTCCGTATCTATAGATACGCCACTCTTTAGTTGTAGCGTAATATAAGCAATAAGCGCACGACTATATCGCAATTACAAAGCAATTAACAGCCTCCGTGGTCTAGTGGTCAGACATGGGGACATTGTCGAAATCACTCTGTGAGACTGTCCTTTGTTTGGTAAGGACTTTTCAAGCTTGAATCATCTGATTGTCCGAAAAAGTAAGTAGATTCCGTGCTTCGGAGGGCACGTTAAGCCGTTGGACCCGGCTATTAGCCGTAAAAACACCTCCACCAACCCGCATGCAGCGTGGTGGAGTATGCTCCAAACCCCCTCCGGTAGATTGAGGGGAGGCCTGTGCCCAGCAGTGGGATGTATATAGGCTGTTTATGTATGTATGTGTATGTATATCCCAATTGGGTTAGTCAGAGGTACATCCATCGCAAGATGTACTAAGTACCCACACCTCACCGAGCTTTCTCTTAGACTAACGTGATAAGGCGAGCCGTATCGCCGTCTATAATTGTCAAGCCAACTGTGTAAGTGAAAACTGCACTTAAGATAAATTAATAACGTATTAGTACAAGTCCGATACCGGGATTTGAACCGGAATAGTTGTGCCATTCGAACTTTACGCCACCCTGAAGTCTCACCATTAATTAATCCATGGACCTTTGCTAACCTTACAGTACAAGAACAATGCGTGTCCCAAATGCCGGGTACCCCATTCATGCTGCTCTGCAAGCTGTACCCGGAGGATGTAGCGGAGGAGCTGATCCAGGAGGTGACGCAGCACCTGCTATTCCTGCAGGTGAAGCAGGCGATACTGAGCATGGACATCTACTGCCCGCCGGAGGCTTCGGTACTGCTGGCCAGCTACGCTGTGCAGGCTAAGGTGAGTTTTGATGGTGTTAAATCAAATCAGAACTGGGTATGGAGCATACTCCACCACGCTACACCACTGCGGTTTGGCGGAGGTGTTTTACGGCTAGCCGGGACCAAATCAAATAACCTTTATTGCACAGAACACAATTTCGCTTCCACTCTCATCAGTCGAAGAGTAGGTAGATCCATAATTTTCTAAGCAAACATCTGTTTGCACTCTTTCTGTGCCGCTTAAATTTTTTTTAAAGAAAGCTTGTTTCAACATTTGATGTCGGAATGTTCGGAACCATCTGAACCCGGTCTTAAGTGTTTTAATTATCATAATAAATACGTAAACCTCAAACAATTCATACATGGTCGCCAAAAAAGAACCTAAATGTAAAATCCTCAATATATTCCAGTATGGCGACTATGACGAGAGTGCGTACAAACCAGGGATGCTGGCGAGTGAGGACCTGCTCCCTCAGAGGGTCATCGACCAGTACCAGATGACCCCGGAGATGTGGGAGGACCGCATCAAGATATGGTAACTATTCACCATTATTACATATTGTTTCCGCCGTGTTTGTCTTCTCTAATATCTCCACCTATACGAGACCGATGGACATACACAGCCGTAACCTGCGGAACGTGACTCAGCTGTTGCCTGAGCAACATAGACTAACAAAGTCGTCAAAGCTCACTAGGGTGATGGGTCCGACTGTGTACAATAAGCTCCCAGTGGATGTCACGTCGGCCCCCTCCCTCAGTTGCTTTAAATGCAGATTCAAGCGATGGCATCATATCGAGCACACATTTTACTCGTACGATGAGTTTGTTAATTTTAAAAAGTAATATTTAATGTATTCATGACACAACAATAAATGTAAATATAATAATTGTATTTAAGTAGTTCATTTTTTTTTTAATGTTTCTTTAAAATGGTTTGAACTATGTAACTATAGATAGGTATAAGTTACCTAATTACTAAGAATTTTTATATTTTTTATATTGACGTGTAATATTTTTACCAATAAATGATGATTATGATTATCACCTTTTGTGAAGAAAATCACCACAGAATGTGACCTTTTGGACGATATCTTCCACTGCTGGGTCTGCTGGATAGGCTTTCATCATCAATACTGCCTAGACCAGTCTTTAAATAAAAGCTCATTTTCTAAATTGACCCTACCGAGAATCGGACTTGGTTCCTCGGATTTGCTGATGATGTCTAGACATCTACAAATTACAAATTACAAATTGATTTATTTGTGATCTTAAGATAGTATAAGGAGATAATCCATCTTTTTTGTTTTTGTTATGTTATTGTAGTGTCCTTTCAATAATAAATATATTCTTGTTTTTTAATTGTTGTAGGTACGCCGACCATAAGGGAATGTCTCGAGACGAAGCCGAAATGGAATATTTGAAAATAGCACAAGACTTGGACATGTATGGGGTGAATTATTTTGCAATAAATGTAAGTATTTTACAATATTATTATATTACGTTACAGAGCCGTGGTAGCCCAGTTGGAAGAACTCCTGACTCTCACTGTAAAGCCGAAGGTTCGAATCCTTCACGGGCCTAAACCTATGATTTTCGAAATCGTTTTCAAATCCAATCAAATCAAAATCTTTATTTGTGAATACAGGTATACAGGTTTTCGGATTCATGTTTGTATCATAAATGATTATCACGTGCTCAGCGGTGAAGGAAAACGTCATGAGAAATGCTTTTCGGAGGTATGTGACCTAACCTGTATTGGGCTGGTTTCCCTTCGCGGGTTGGAAGGTCAGACAGGCAGTCGCATCTGTGAAAACCCGGACCTGTCAAATCTTCAGGTTAGGTAAGCGGACCTAGTGAAAACGGGATAATGCTAGGGAGATGATGATTGTATTACGTTACAAGAACGAAAACTTGGCTTAAATATAATATACAGGGTGTTCGTGACATCGTAACGAAAACTTAAACTTACTTTTTGGAATGCATTAAAAAAATTTAGTATTGAGTAAGATTAGAGGGATAATTCCAGACCATGAATCTGAGTCGATATCAAGTGAAATTTTCCGTCGCAAAAGTGTGGAACTGGAAATAATTTAAAAAGAACACAATTAGATCGTGAAGTTTGCGACGGTAAATTCCACTTGATATTAACTCATAATCACGAATTCAATAACACCCTGTATAATACCTTGCAGAACAAGAAAGACACGGACCTCTACCTTGGCGTTACGGCTCTAGGGCTCAATATCTACGAGAAGGACAACAAGTTGACCCCAAAGACCACATTCCCGTGGTCGGAGATCAAACACATATCCTTCGACGACAAGAAATTTGTCATCAAATTCGTTGACAAATCCGTCAATAATTTTATTTTCTTCTCGCCCAAAGGAATGAATAAATTGGTAAGTGTGTAAACAATTTATTTCAATTGTTAAGGATCTAATTTCTGAGCTATAAGTTTTTATTTTTTTAATAATAATATAGGCTCTCGTTTGAGCAATCTCACCTAGTCTATTCTATTTTCTTTGTTTGTGGCTGCATCGTTCAGAAACGATGATTCTGCCAACGTCAAGGTTCAAGAGAAAATACTTAACATTAAAATATAATTTTGATCGGTTAAGTCTCAATCTCACCTGATGGTAAGTGACGATGAGGTCTAGGGTGGATCACGCTTGCCTAGCCAACAGAAGACTCCCAGATTATAACTTCTATCTTTATTGTCAGAAAAGCATAACAGAATGAGAAACATATAACAGAAAGCTTTGTGAGGTGTGTGTAGGTACTTAGTTCATTTTACGATTTTTGGGTTGAATACCCCATTGGGATATAGTTGTTAGCTTATGTTATGTGAAATTAAACATTTATCAACTGCAGTAGTGTTGCAGTTTCCTCGGCCATAACTCCTTGCGAAATGACGTAGATTCAAAAACCCAAAGAACAGCTTCCCGAATGTGTTGTCTGTCAGACCAGACTGTCCATATGTGAGGCTTTGGATCAAACTCCATATCTCACATACCGATTTGTATGTTTGTATTTTGATGTTACTAACATAGTGAATAAGTTATTTACTAACAACTACAGATACAAAAAAGAATATTCAAAGTGTATGTTACCTACTGAACATAGATATTTTTAAAGTTTGAATTTGAATTTTGACGACGGATTAAAAAGGCCACGTCGAGGCAATAAATCTAAAAAGCAATATTCCAATTTGACATTTGCGCATATAAAAATAAGTGCGCGATGCCAACTAATGACAGAAAACAATATTACCTTGTTAGATGATGAGAGCTTCGATGTGGTTTTTGACCCCCCAGATCTACTTATACTGGCGCAAATGTCTGTTGAATTATCCAGCTTAAGTTGACCCCTTGTGATGGTCTGTTTCGTCGCAGATCTTGGACCTTTGTATTGGAAACCACGACCTGTACATGCGGCGGCGGAAACCTGACACCATGGAGGTGCAGCAGATGAAGGCGCAGGCCAAGGAGGAGAAACAGGTAAGTTACTACGGGCTCTCACGTACAACCGAAACACGGATCATCTCACTTTCGGACAATCGGGTCTTCTTCTATCGTGTGAGTTGTGAGGTGGATTACCAACCTCATTAACCTGTAATGATAACTTTGGAGTAGATTCAGACCATAATTCTATGTTTGTATCAAATAGAATTTCCTGTCTTTTTAAATTATTTTCAGTTCCATACTTTTACGACGGAAAATTTATCTTGATATCAACTCGTAGAATGGTAGAATTCATCCCTCAAAGTTTTCGTTACGATGTCACTAACATTCTGTATAACATGGTGTAAGAAGACCAGGTATGGCAAGCCGCCATTGCTAGCCCTTTCATGACATAAGTGTCATCACTGTGTTACCATTGAATTGGTATCTCCAACATTCCAAGGATGTAAATTTCATAATTGAAAATTAATTGAATTAGTGACTAATGTATTTAATTACCATTACTTTCCCACATAAAAAAATCATTAGAACTGTAATCTTTTACTAAAAGTTCAAAGTTTCCTTGCAAAGTAAATATAAAAACGTTGGTCGTGGGTAATTTATTTTTTACAAAATGGCAACGCTGGGTGGGATGACGTCAGCTGGGCTAACCTTGAAATGTTAGCTGTCACTTTTGAGCATACCTGGTCTTCTTGTACCATGATGTATATATACGCCTCTGAGACAGGCATGATGCTAAGTTATGTCTCCATCTTAGCGTCGCCAGATCGAGCGCAACAAGCTGGCTCGTGAGAAGCAGCTGAGAGAGGCGGCGGAGCGCGAGCGGGCAGCCATGGAGCAGAGGTTACTGCAGTACCAGGAGGAGATACGACTTGCCAACGACGCCCTGGTATGTAGCTTTCAATATAAATATAGTGTCAGCGTAAAGCTGTATGGATCTAAACCAATCTGTCATAGTCATTCTTGTCTCTTGAGGATAACTGTCAAGAATTCTCAAAAAAAAAAAAAAAATACAAATGATATTCGTTTTATAGCACTTAACCGTGCTTAGGGAAACTCCCAAGGAGAAAATTAAATCGGAACAAATTCTGACTCGGGCGGGATTTGAACCCGCAACTCTTGTCAAGCGGGACTCTCGTCTCGTTGTGTTAACCATTAAACCACCGGGTCCCCCTCCTATCCATGCGAAATTCTTTCGATCATCGTCGTCTGTGTATCGTCATTAAGCCGACTCCATCTATTTAGAATATTGAGTACTAATATTTCTTCTTCTATCGCGTGGGTTGTGAGGTGGATTACAAACCTCATCAACCGAAAAATCAATCAATATTTCTTAAAAATGTTTTAATTCGGTCCCCGGGCAGGATAGACTCAATTCCCTAAAGGTTATTACCCTCTCTTAAACATTCTTTATTAACTAGCCAACACTTACTACATAAACTCACGTCTATTTCCGCCCAGGATAAGCAGAAACTATGGAGTTCCATATGCTTCGATCCTGACATACTTCTCTTGCTTCCTCCAATTCATCAATCGTTTCATACACGCACGCAGGTTCAGAGTAGATTGCACTAAAGCTTTTCTAAGGACATCTCCAATTTGTTGAACTATTCTTGTCGGTCTACCATTCTCCATTCTTGTCTTTCAAAGGCATAGTCTTTGACTTCTTTATAAGACACGACGTTCGCCTTCTCTTTAATTTGTTCCATGATTTGGTTGAACATCTACTAACCATGCATATTCTTGCAGAGGCGTTCAGAAGAGACGGCGGAACTTCTAGCAGAAAAGGGGAGAGTGGCAGAAGAGGAGGCATCCCTACTAGCACAGAAGGCTTCAGATGCCGAGCGGGAAAACGCGCGGCTGAGGCTCTCTGCTATCAAGACTGAGGAGGAGAAGGTAAGAGTTTGTAAGAGAGGATGAGTAGGTTAAAGATTAATTATGAAATTTTGTTTACTAAATAAAGACAGGTCTAAAACTGACGAAAAATATTTTCTTTTTTTTATTTAACTTATTTATGAACTACTAATCAAGAAAAACATAATAATAAGTATGACTTTTTATCACATTTTTTTTATGATAATTTCGTGTTTTGTAGTAAAAAGTAACTGATTTGATTAGTTGAATGGCCGATTATTATTTATATTTACAATTTCTTTAAACCTAAAGTTGTTTGGATGAAATTGCTATTTTAAGGCAGCCTATTGTACTTCTCCTGTTCGATTTGTATACTGTTCTTGTGTGATTGTGCAAGGCCACTTTAGATGACAGCGTCTGGTTAGGTAAGTGAAGAACGGGATAACGCTAAAGAGATGATGATGAAAAACTTACAAATTACCTATTTTGACGATCCCCTTTATGGTTCGACACCTGAGACCCGTGCTTCGGGAATTTCCCAGGCCAAACGGGATTCTCTGGAATTTCCACCACTAAAATTGTTCTCCAGGTGCATTCCTGAAGTTCCGGAAATTACAGCATTAAAATTAATTCCCAGGTGCACCTAGAACGCAAGACCCGCGAGGCAGAATTCCTAACAGCGCGGCTGGTTGAGGAGTCTGAGAAGCGAGCAGCGGAGGCCGAGAGACTCAAGGCGGAGCTGCTAGCTGCCAGGGTGGCTGAGAAGCAGGCCAAGGAGAAGCTGCTTAACTTCCTCAGTCGGAGCTCCACGGGGTCTTTGCCACCAGTAAGTTGTTACAATACACGCTAACGGGTTTAGAGTCAGGATTACCTGTTGTCGCCTTATGGCAACATCGTAAGCGCTTTTTTAAATAAAAACACATTCTGATGTGATTTTCCTCGATCCTTTTTTAAATAATGAAGAATCGTGTTTGACCACAATCTCACCTGATGGTAAGTGACGATGTGGTCTAGGGTGGATCACGTTTACCTAGCAAATGCCTATTCACTCTAGCCTTGAAGACTCCCAGATTATAACGAGTTGGAAAAACAGACGACGGCAGACAGTTCCAGTCCTTTGCTGTTTGCATCAAAAAGGAAGAGGCAAAACGCTTAGTGCAGATTGGTGGTATATCCATAACATAAGGATGAAATACCTGCTGACGTTTAGTTGGCCGTAAGTAAAATCGATATTAAATAGAGTGTGTTGTGAGTTGTGAGTCTTTGTAAACAAAAATCACATTCGAATATGGTTTTTCAAAAAGACGCCAATGTTTGGTTGGGCCAATACCATCGATCCGGATGTATCCCAACCTTACAATGTAATGCAATACACTAAAAACAATTAGAAAAGTACAAAAGGAGCACAATCAGTGGCCATATTGCTAAATAGCAATTTCTTCCAGGTGACCTTAGGGTGAAAGAACCTTCGGCATTTCGTCTGTTTTTTTCTGGCTTTTAATTTCTCCGGTTGCATGTAACATGTTTAAATGTTTCAGGTCGGTAACGGGCAGCACTACCGGTGCGAGAGCCCGGAGTCTGAGTGGCGCATCCCGGAGGAGGGCTGGTCCAGCAGTGGGCTCGTCAACGCGCACGACGAGGCCAAGGAGAAGCTACTCGACTTGTACAGTCGCACCAACAACGGATCTCTACCACCGGTGAGTTTTGCTTGGAGGAGGTGGTGCCAAAGATAAAGAAATTAAAGTTTTTTTTTGACGAGACTTATTGTAGATTTGCCGCAGATGGCATTAACTACTTAGGGACAAATGGGGAGCGCTGAAGGCTCTCACCCGGTACAACGTTTAAGACGACAGGCCTGAGGGTGCCCAGTAGGGCGCGAACCTCGCTTCAGGGCGTCGTCTGAGAGGAAAAATATTTGAAAGTATTAATCGAACCGCGGGTCGATAGCGATAAGCGCTGATTGAGGGATCGTCGACCACGCCGCCGGGTCGGTATCGGGGGAAATTAAAGCCACTGTAATATGATCAATGTGCAATAGGTTAGTTTCCAACTAGTCAAATCAGTTACTTTTTATTAAACATTTAAACACGAAATTACTATGGGATTTGAATGAAAAAGCAACATGTGACGTCATAGAAAAACGTGACAAAATGTAGCACTTATTATTATTTTTCTTTAAATTGAAATAGAAAAAAGAAAACGGTTTTTGTCACTATTAGATCTGTCTTAATTTCGTATTAAGAATTTCATAATTTATCTTTGACCTAGGAAACTATCCAATTCCATTTTCTGTATCTTGCGAATGATGTATATTAAAAAAATAAAGATTGCCCTCAACTAGATTGTCTATGATAATTACGTTGAATAAATGATTCCGATTTTAAATCTACTTGACTATTTATTTTTATTGTTTTTAAAACTTGAAAGATATTTACTTTTATTAATTGGTCTGGGTTTTCGTATAGTTCTGTTTTTATTTTATAACGTTTTATTTTATTAATAGTTCTTAACACGTATCCGGACGCAAACCCCGGGTCGTTGGCCTTTCTAGATATTATAACACATCGAGACATTGTTCTATCCCCGATTGTGTTAAATCTCCAACATTTAAAACACCACATACTTACCCCGAAAATTTTTGTATTGAAAGTCAATACAAAACCTGCAGGCGTCTACTACGGGCAGTCTGTTCCCGTCGACATGCTCGCTGCCCGCTGAGCTTGGTGGCGAGGGCCTCGCCAACGGGGCGCCGCCGCAGGCTGACAATGAGCTCAACGCGTACCAGCTGGTGCCTGACTCAGACCCGCATATACACCGGCTGTCGCTGGAGATTGAGAAGGAGAGGTGAGTGCGTCGTCTTACTCTATCGTGCGGGTTGTGTGGGTTACCAACCTCACGAACCTGCATTGAATACCGTCTCGTGTCCCGACTTCCTGCTTCATCATCCTCTGCCCTCGCCTTCCTGCTATTCCTCTTTCATTCATTTCTGTACTCACTTTCACCTTTCTACACACAATCCATCCACACTTTCTTGGTCCCTACTCCTATATTCATTCCTATTTGATGACATCCAATTTGATGTACATAAATATTTATTTATGTACATCAAACAAACAGCCTATATATGTCCCACTGCTGGACTCAGGCCTCCCTTCAATCAACCGGAGGGGGTATGGAGCATACGCTGCTCCACTGCGGATTGGTGGAGGTGTTTTTTACGGCTAATAGCCGGGACCAACGGCTTTACGTGTCCTCTAATGCACGGAATCATTTTACTTTTTCGGATAAGCTGGTGATTCAAGCCTGCAATGTCCTTACCAAACAAAGGGCAGTCTCACAAAGTGATTTTGAAAATGCCCCCATCGGGAATCGAACCCGGACCTCGGGATCGTGAGCCCAATGCTCTAACTCTTGACGATTCTGAGTGTACTATGTTACCTCCTGAATAAAAAAAGATTATTGAATTTGAATATTATCACTAGACCACAAAGGCTTTTGTATAATGCGTTTTTAATTATCTTGGCTCCAGAGTGGAATACCTGGCGAAGTCCAAGCACCTGCAGCAGCAGCTGGACGAGCTCCGCTGCGAGTTCTCGGTGCTGCGCGTGGACCAGTCGGCCGCCACGCTGGACCGCCTGCACGAGGCGCAGGCGCGCGCCGGCGACAACAAGTACTCCACGCTGCGCCGCCTCAAGCAGGGCTCCACCAAGACACGGGTGGCTTTCTACGAGGAACTCTGAGGTAACATCATCTAATAAAAAAGTGGCCACAATTAGGCTTGCCATCTCTAAAATTTAGAAAACAGGACAAGACGCGTGGAAACCTCGGATTTTAGAGTCCGAAAGCCGGACATGTCAACAAGATCTTTTAAACATATTCAATGAAATAAAAAACAGTTGAAAATGTCATAAATCACCTTTTTTATTCATTCATTATTTTAACAAAACAGAATCATATTACGATTTGTTACAAATTGTTTATATAAATCATCTTTTTTAATTCTTGAAATAAGAAAACAAAACCTCATTAAAATATTAAACAAAGACATAAATATACTTGGTTGTGAATATACCTACTTGGTTTGTCGGTTGATCGTGGTGTGCGTGCGAGCATAGTGCGTGTCGCGCGGGCGGCCCACATTTTTTTTATTTGTTTATTTTTTAAAACCCGGTTTACAAATGAAACCTTCCCCGGACGCTCCCCGGATGCCCTCTAAACTAGGACAAATCCGGGGAAACCCTAGCCACAATAGATCTAACTAGGTCGCAGTGGGCATTCGGGCCACATTGGTTCGAGCCAAATAATAATAACGTCATCTAATCCATAGAATAAGGAATAATACTACGTATAGAATATACACGCCATTATTAGATTGCACAAATCCCTCTCATACGAACCGCACAAAACTCAAAAGAGGTTGCAGTATAAAGTAGCACCTGTTTTGTACACCAGAAGCAAATTTGCTGCTCGACAATACATCAGGCAATCGGCATATTTATACAATATCATAAATAAAAATATACATATATATATACTAGAACTGTTCGAGAATGTAAAATCATTCTTACAAACTGGCTCAAGTCTAAGACATATTCTGAAATAGAGGATCTTCTAACGCCTATCACATAACTTAGTGTAGGTTAACGTACGCACGCAAACACACACGCACACACCCACACACACACACGGACTCACACATACACACACACACATATGTGTAAGAAGTTAGTGGAAGCTGCTGTTATAGCTCCTATGACAGTAGCTTCCGATCCCAAGACACATGATAGTCGTAGGGCTAACACACAAACAAACACACGCATACACACACACACACACACACACACACACACACACACACACACACACACACACACACACACACACACACACACACACACACACACGTATGTACTTGCTTTAAACTTTAAATTTTCGTTTTTACTTTTCTCTGTAAGTATAACAAGTTTTGTAACTTTTTAATTTTTATGGCTATATAACCAAAAGCAATGTAACATTGTCAGTGGAGGGGCGAAGTCTCTACCACAAGTATTTTAATAACTTAAAAGAGACTTCAACCGCTATGTATTAATTATTTTGGTAAATAAAGCATTTTTCATTTTTTTTTTTTCATTTTTTTTTTTCATAGAACGGCACCTCTCCGTTCCCCTCCAGCGGCTGAACTAGGTTTACCTCAACCCCCCCCCCCTTATTATACGTCAAAACACAAAATTACCATAGAATTTTTATGAAAAAGCACTGTGACGTTATAGAAAAAAAGAAATTTTTTTTCGTTAGTTTTAGATGTGTATTTAATATGTGTATATAACGAATCGACCGTGTGCGAAACACTACACTACACTGCGCTCCAAAACGGGTATTACTAATGTAGGGAAAAAGTCCGCCAAACTGAAGTGGGACTGGGCCGGACACGTTTGTCGGATGCATCCGGAGCGGTGGGCACGTAGAAGTCGAGGCAGACCGCGTAAAAGATGGTGTGACGACCTCAATGCTTATCGCAAGGATTGGCCGGAGATCGCGCAAAGTCGAGAGGAGTGGAAAAATCAAGGGGAGGCCTTTGCCCAGCAGTGGGATCGTATAGGCTAAATAAGATAAGATTTAGATGTGTATTTAGTTTATTTCATATTTTCATAATTTATTTTTAACCAATTTTAATTTCAGGTACATACCCCACGTCATCACAATTCCACAAGCTGTAAGTTTTTAGTGAAAACATAACATAATGTTTACGGATAATAGGATTACGAAAGCAGTATATAAAGCGATGGTCGGTGGTACGGCTGGCAGAGGAAGACCTAGAAGGACGTGCACTGACCAAATTGGAGATGGTCTTAGAAAAGGTTCAAAAATCTACTCTGAACCAGCGTGCGTGTGTGAAACGATTGATGAATGTGGAGGAAGCAAGAGAAGTGTGTCAGGATCGAAGCAAATGGAATTCCATAGTCTCTGCTTAAAATAAGCGTGAGTTTATGTATCTATTTATGTAGAAATCAATTAAATCATTTGAAAAAGGGTTAGTGAGGTATACTTACACCTATCAACAAAATATTTTAGTTGATACTTATTAAAAAAATATGTTTTTTGTGTTTTTTGTATAAGTATCAACTAAAACGACGAGTATTTTGGTACTGATTCCTGCAGGCACCTTAATTTATTTTAAGTTATACTTGTTATTTTCTTATCCGCCTAAAAGGAGAGGCTAATCGACAGGCTAAACATTTATGGAACATTAGTCAATTTTAAACAGAAATGTTGAACAATCCTTTCAAAATTTTAACGTTGGCGTGTAGTCAAGAGAATTAAGTTGACAGTACACGTCATCCGGGTTGCATACCAGCGAGTTGCCTATTCGATTCGCTCGGGTTATGTTTCATCCGTTAAATTGAAAAAAAAAAGCTATGTCACGATGAGAAAATGGCCCCGATTCCTGCAGACACCTCCTAATTTTACTTTAAGTTATACCTGTAATTTTTTTATTCGCCGAAAACGAAAAGGACGGATGATTGACAGCTCTTAATTTTAGGAAGAATGAGTAAATTAATAAATAACCCGGGCGAATCATAAAGGTATCCGCTGGTATACAAACCGTTTGACATGTGCTGTCAACGTATTTCTGTCGGGTTATTAGCCAATGCAATTTTTTATATGGTTGTTTTAGATTTGACGTGTGTTCCATAAATTTTATGCTTGTCGATTACCCGTCCTTTTCCTCTTCGGCGGATAAGAAAATGACAGATATAGCTTAAAATAAAATTAGATGGTGTGTACAGGAATTAGCACCATGGACAGGTATAACAAATTAGGTATCTATTGGAAACAGTACGATTGTGTTAGTGCAGTATGCCTTGAGATATGACATTTTAAAAATTATACCCGATACTAGAGAATTATGTTCGAACATCCGAGTTGTAAAAGATGTAATGTATTCTCCTTATGTATGTTTGAATGAACTGATATTTGTTCCTAGGTTAAAAATTACGTGACATAAGCAACTTGGTGCCTTATTAAATAATAGTTTTAAAGCTTTAACAGCCAAGTTACGAATGGCAAAAATCATAAAATCAGTTCAGTGGTTTCGTAACAAGCATAGATCGATGTGGAAATAGTGATTGGTGTTTTATCGTAATAGGTAAATATTTGTGTAACTAAAATTGTTATTAAAAATGCGCTTAAATAACATAGATTTTGATCTCTATTAGACGCAAACTAAATTTGTATTTTTTCTAAATTAATCAAAAAATCTCTAATAATGAATTACTTAGTCTATTAATTAAAAAAATAATATTTGTATTAGAAAATTTATTTACGATATTCGTTACGAAAAATCGCGCCCAAAGTTCTTTTCTAGCGACTGATTTGGATTTGTAGACAATAGATATTTTATAACATTTTATACGCTTTTTACATAAATAAATAAAATGTAAATGTACTTTTAGAATCACTAGTAATTTGAATTTATTTTTTAATATTGACCATATTGACGTTAATTAGGTCAATTTCTAAGGAAATGAATTGAAGTTCAAATCTTGAGATAATTTACTTAAAGTAAGTGGTTTATTTAAACACAACATTCACCAACTTAATTTTAATTTAGTTTGACAATTTCAAAACTATCTCCATCTTTGTCTTGCACTAGTCGAAAGTGAAGGAAGACACTGTTCTTAAAGTTGTCAGACTTAAAAAAAGTACCTACGTATAGACTAAAGAAAATTATCCGTCAAATTCAGAAATAGACTATTATAAACATAAACAAATAAGATCTGCAGAATTTTTCCTAACTTAACTTATACTACTCACGTTTTATAATGTCAAATAGTAATAAGATTTATAATACTGAATGATTTTTTGTGCCAAGACGTTCAAATTGAAAACCGGACCATTCTGTTACGTACCTTCATTATTTTATTTTTAAGATAGAAAAAAAACGCACAACATGATATTTCATTAAGAATTAATTCTTTACTTCAATATTGTATAAAACAACTAATATTTAATTATTTATACAGGGTTACATATTAATAGGTGATCAAAGGAGCAATTCAGATTCGATGGTAAACAATATTTTTTTAAACATTTACTTGTCACATATACCTACGTTTTGAATCTTCAATTTTTACGTAAATATATTTTTTATCCGCCTAAAATTATTGAAGCTACTTACAGCTTGTATAGCCGAGGATACTCCGCTCCCCACCAGCGGGCGAGTTACGTTTACCTCGACCCCCCCGGCCTTGTAGTTGTTTGTGATCAATTCTGAATCACTCTTTAAATTATGATTATCTATAGAAATGTAACACTACTTATATTGTTTCATGTTTAATTGTGGAATGTTTAAGTCACCTTAAGCTGTATGTATTTTGTTTAATGTGTGGGTGACTGTTATGTGAATGAGGATAAAAATTGCCTATCCCGTCAGGTGTCGCTACTGTTGTGTTCTTAAGTTTTGACAGCCCCCGAAACTATTTGAGTAAACAAACATTATTGTTTTGATTATATTTTTACACTACAACCCACTGCGCTGCGTTTAACTGCAAAATTATAGTGTTGTATTTATTCTCTAAAGATCGGTCTAGCAATTTATCACGAATTTTAGCTGGACAGTATGGAGTACTGTCGAAATTTAGGAACACTCAACAGTGCTGCCGCCTACATTTGAGCTTCTAGTTTATATCCTCATTGAACTTCCATAGGAAAATACGTCTATCTAACGGCTATTATACTAGTTTAAGTTTGTATGGAAAGATGTTTGACGGCTTGAAGGTCTTGGTTTGTCACTAGAGGGCGGCATTTGTGTGATTTTGACATATCAAAGAGAAAATTAAATCGAAAAAGTGTGACTCGAACGGGTCTTGCACCCGCAGCTCTTCTCAAGCCGGGACCCCTCCGGACACTGGACGAGCGTGTTAACCATTAATTCGATTTAATTTTCTTTGTGAGTTTCCCTAAACACAAGTGAGTGCTATAAAACAAAATAATTAGCCAATGGCCCCGATTCCTGCAGACACCGTCTAATTTTATTTTAAGTTATATCCGTCATTTTCATATCCGTCGCAAAGGAAAGGGACGGACGATGCACAGCTCTTAATTTTAGGAAGAATGAGTAAATGAATGAATAACCCGGGCGAATTAAAAAGGTATGTCGCTGGTATGCAATCCGTTTGACGTGCTGTCTACTTAACTGTGTCGGGTTATTGACTGATGTAAAATTTTTAGACGGTTGTTTTAGATTTGTGCTTAAAATTGACGTGTGTTCCATAAATTTTATGCTTGTCGATCCTTTTCGGCGGATAAGAAAATGATAGATATAACTTAAAATAAAATTAGATGGTAATTACAGGAATTAGCACCATTATATGTTAACATAGTAGCAGTATGTGATTAAAACAAGCAACACAATACATTAAGTACAAGTAATAGGTTTTGCAAATTGAGAAAAATATTCGTAGGGCGTTAAAGTGTTATTTCTATCTATCCTGGCTGACCGAACTTTTTAGTTCATTACCCGTACGAATTAACAAGAGTTCCCTATAGTATTCGCCATAGACGCAAGGTGTCTGTTTAATTCGCACGGGTTATAGTTTGATAGCTCTAAACCAGCGCTGTCTCTCTTTTACTGTAAGCCTAAATGAAGGACGGGACTACTTTTATAGCTGTCAAACTACAATATAATTTAAATCAGTTTGCTGTTATCGACAATAGTGCCGATTCGGGCAACCACCAACTAAATTTGACATGACTAAAGTGAAAAGTAGCTCTATCTCTTTCTTACGCTTATTGCAAGTGAAGGATGGCACTAATTTAGGGCTGTCAAACTAAAATTAGGTTAACTTTTTGTCCGGCCGAATATGCGCCAATATTTTTTTAATTCAATAGCATCAGTCCGCCTAGCTACATTTTTGAGGATATTGGTATTTCAGTACTGCTATTTTTTTTCATCCATTGACCAATATGGTGTTGCTAATGTGACAGTTTGTGCTTCGCAATTGACTACTTGACAGTAGTAACAATAAAATATGAAATATATCGTATACGGTAGTTTGTCAATTAACAATAATTATTCAATAGTTATTTTTTTAAGATTTTTTTACAAAATAAGAATGTTATTTTTAATCTGTGTATTACACAACCCGATTTCTTTTGTGACACGTGAGACGTCACATGTCACAAAATAAACAAAAGCTATCTGTAAAGTTATACTCTTTGACAGTTTCTTTGTTTATTGAAATGTGACGTCAGTGGGTAATATGTCACGTGACCGACAGTTTACGCGCGAAATTTGAAATTAATGAAGAAATAATTTTTTTTTTTTCAAGAAAATGATTTTTTAAGATGTTTAAAATGAGCGTTTGTAATTTTTAAAATACTTATCCGAAAACTGTCAAGGGGTCAATTGCACCTTTGTATCGTTTTAACGCCGTACGGTGACATAAGGGCTTACATGTACGGTCACGAGCACTAATATGTATATACACTTTGAAACCATGTCATATTAACTTTTTTGACAAATGAAACCGCAAGTCTCATTAAATGTCAAATATGATAGTGCGACAGGGTTCTAAAGTGGGTACATGATATTGCTCATGACTGTATGATGAATGTTCGATAATTATTTCGACTGAAAGTTAAACAATGAACCATTTATCGGAAAACACAAAGCCTGGCGTATAAGGTGAGTTGTTGTCAAAGTATTGTCTATCTCCCATAAAAAGAACACATTTTTTCGACGACTCATTTTTTTCTAATTAAAAGTGGAATTACAAATGTAGGCACCGCCCTAGGGCCGCCACTTTGTGGCATATTTAACCCCAGTTTAGGTCGATTTTTCTTTGACAATACGCACCGACTACACGGCACGTGTGAACTAGGCAATAGTAATATTAATTGTGAAACGAAACAATATTATATTTGTAAGTAAATAGTGCCTCTCTTGTTGTTACCAGTTAACAGAGAATGTGCTTTGGTTGTGGTGGTGTATCAACCTCAAAGCGAAATAAGCATGATTTTAAATACAGGACATCGTACCGAATATTGAGGGGGATGATTCAGATTCTCAGTTAATATCAAGTGGATTTTTTCCGTCGCAAAATTCATGAATTGTTTCTTTTTTTATTATTTTCAATTCCATACTTTTACCAAATTCCACTTGATATCAACTCAGTATCATGGTCTAAATCATCCCTCGATGTTTTCGTTACGATGTCACTAACAACCTGTATGATAGTTTATATACTTTATATCTAAAAATAATATAATTAATTTCTAATAAGGAAAAACCAGATTTGTATTTTTTTATAAGCACATTCTCTGTTAGCTGGTAGGCAGTATTGACGAAACTAATCGTTTACCGAGTATACGTGCCTTGTGAAAGATGTTAGATAGTATTTTTTGTAAATATATTTATAGACAATTTTATATGCTGTTTTATTTAAAGACTTTTATCATATGGGTTTCGGGGTGGAGTACAAACCTCATCAACCCTGGTGTCAGGGTTATTATTGAGCCGTCAAAGGCCCCTAACGACTACGTACTTACATCAGTAAGTAGTAACCGGGACCAACAGCTTAACGTGCCTTCCGAAGCACGGATCATCTTACTTTCGGACAATCGGGTGACAAAGTAATATTTGTAACATGCCCTCACTGGGTTTCCAACCCGGGAAATTGTATTGTGAGCCCAACGCTTCAACCACTGGAGACTAATATTTATGTTGTCTTCCCGCCTCACTTTAGAATCTTCTAGAATAGTAGAATGCTAGGAAAGAGGGACAAGCCAGTTGGAACGTGATATATATGTAGGCTGCAAAAGAATATCGAAAATAAACGATATTTGATAATTTTAACTCACATCGTAGTTTACGGGTTCGAACCCCGGCTCGGGCTGTAAAACACTGAATTCGACTTTGATTCATGTTTGAATCATAGATAATTGATATGACGTGGTTTCCAGGATTTGTGTTCGGTTAACACGTTGACAGTCCCCATACAATATGTTTTGACTATCTTGTAAGTCCCGAATATTACTGAACAACCTTCAAGCTTTGCTAAGTCACCCGGGATCCAAGTGGAGCACCCGCCCTTAGTGCGTACCTGGTCGTTTCTTAGTGACCCATGTATGGGTCACGGACGTATGGAGTTAGTCCGTTATGGCCCGTATATGGACTGTCAACGTGTTAACGGCAGTAGGCTCGCCCTCTGGGACGCTTTAACATAGTCGGCGAGGAGTGAGTGTACAGTCATGAGCAATATAATGTACCCACTTTAGGACTCTGTCGCACTAACATGTTTGACATTTAGTGAGACTTCCAGTTCAATTTGTCAAAAAAGTTAATGCGACATCGTACCAAATTGTATACATATTAATGCTCGTGACCGTACTTTTACACCTCTGCCTACCCCTTCGGGGATATAGGCAGGCATATTTGTAGTGGAAATTAAAAAGAAACATTAAATCAACATACAACGTTGCGTTTATTTAAAAAAAATATACACCACAACTCTTATAACAATGTATCTATACGCATAGCGTACGCGCGTACCTATTTACAATTATTGATAAATTAGAATATTAGGACTAATAGATAGTGTAAGGAAGGAATAGTGTGAGTAACATCCGTATTTTAAGATGTTCACTCTATTCTTCCTCCACTTGCCCTCAGCCGACCATTTCGGTATTTTAAGTTGACTTTTACGTTCTCGACTTGAGGACTTTACACACTGGAGTCGAGCATAACATACTGCCAACATAATAATATGAAAACAATGACGTCATACTAGTATAAACTCGACAAAGCCTAAGAGAGGTATTACATCTATCCACCAATTTCTCGTCAATCACGACTTTTTATTCAAACAAACAAATAACTATCACAGTGCAGTAATAATGTCTAAATGGGGCTTAAAGGAATCGCCACACTGTGAATGTGGTCAACCGGATCAAACCCTATCTCACATAGTGAACGAGTGCCCTCTGCACCGGTTCCCAGGTGGCTTAGCCGGGCTGCATTGTGTGCCGGATGCGGCAGTCTTGGTTAGAGGAGCTTAAGCTGGATGTATGATCCACGCAGGATATTTTAATTTTGTCTGACGTACTCAATAATAATAATAAGAAGGTCGATTTTTGTTTGAGTCATAATTGACGAATGTTGGATAGATGTAATATCTCTCTAAGATTTTGAGCGGAGTTTGACGAAGGCCTTAAAGTCATCTCAACCAAAGGTCGGAGTCGAGGAGAGTTGGAGATAACATCTTAGAATACGGGCGTTAGTGTTGTAATAAACAAATGTGCTTCTATATAGCTATTCCTAAAAAGAAATCAAATTGTGGGAACATTTTAAGGTTCCTTTGAAGATGGAATATTGTCTGAATTTAGATGTATCATTAAGGAATACATTACAATTAAAGTTGATAATATAATATTATGAAGTCTCTTGTGCAGTAAGGTTAACATCAGAAATTAGTCGAAAATTATGAAAAACCGGAGGTATAGTATGTCACTGGACGCACGCATATGGTATGCTAATAAGCCGATTAATATAATTTAGTAAACTTTCACGTCACTGAAAACAGTGCAGATGTGTTAGGCCGGAATTAGCCCTGTAGGTAATACAACTAGAACCAATAAACTTCTAAAAAGCCGAGACTGCGCATTTTTTTTGACGTGACTTATTGTAGATTTGCCGCAGGTGGCATTGACTACTTGGCCGGACAAATGGGGAGCGCTGAAGGCTCTCACCCGGTACAACGTTTAAGACAAAAGGCCTGAGGGTGTCCAGTTGGGCGCGAACCTCTCCTCAGGGCGTCGTCTGAGAGGAACCGCGCACATTGTAGTACGAAGGAATTGGAACGTAATAGCTAAAGGAACAGAATTTACTTTTGACCGGCGCTGATATTCTATGTGTTCTACATATAAACCGATTCCTAGTCCGTCGGGGGTTAATAAACAAAGCAAAATTATAAATAATTTGTGCAAAAGACTTTTTTTTTCTAAAGGAATACTTAATAATACAATACTTAATAATAATCGTAATTGAAAATATGAATTGTTGCTGGCAGTGACAGTAAATTGCTTGGTTTGTGGTCTCGCGCGCCGATAATAACTAGGTATGGGTGAATCTCAAAATTTCAAGTTTGGTGGCGCATATTATTTTTTCGTGAAAAAATTGGGTTCCGACATGAAAAAGGAATTTTTCAATTCCCAATTTTCCCAATTTCCCCAATTTTTCACGAAGAAATTATATGACAGTTCGCCACCACACTTGACACATTTTGATATTCACCTCACCCGTATATAGGTATGGAAGAATTTTGCTTTACTAAAATTTTTCAAATTCCATAGTTAAGTCTGCAAACTTACGAAAGATTTTTTTTACCACTCACAACAAATTCTTTAAAAGCCACGTGAAGTTGTTAGCATAAATTTAATTTTGTTTGAGAATACTGTACCGAATTGATTGCGAAACGAAAACTGAAAATTGCATGAGAATTTTTCTGCTAACATTATTATCTAAGGCTATAAAATTTAAATTGCTATTTGTATTGCTAAGGGAAATTAGAGATCAAGATAAGTCGCATTAATATTCAGTACAAAGTAAAGAAATACTATTATCTTACATTTTCCATACATACATTATGAAGATGAAGAATTATCATAATTAATATGCATATAATGACAGTGCTTTTATATAACAATAAGACCTTATATAATTTATATATAAATACAAATTGTTGTTTTATATAATAATATCTACATTCTGAATAACAAAAGAGTTTAAATTTCATAGTCCGACCATCAACTTTACTGGTTAGATACAATATATCTTTTAAAATAAGTCTCCTATCGCCTCGCCTGGTCACAAAAGCAGGGAAAGCTGTCGAATTTAAAGTGACAATCGATACTAAAGCCTACATGGCATTCAGTCAAGCGTCAAACAATGACAGTGCAACCTAAATATCTTTCTTATAAGGCAAAACCTTCAAGGCTTGTTATAGAGCCTTCTATAGCTAACTCCACTATCACAAAACTCATTCATTATTATTCGACACAAGAAAAGATGGAAGACCACTATTAGAACTATTATTGATATCCAGAATAATGGATTTAAGGCTCCGAATGAATGACCATGCTTATGTAAAGCTATTACGTGATGTTCATGGGCTGGTGCCTCAACTACTTCTCTGACATGAATAGCATGTCTTAAATCCTCCATATGCTGCCTGTCCGCTGTGACATACAATATTGCTGTCAACGGTTCTGTCAATTTTACAGGGAAATACTTCCTGTAAGGTCCCAACTGGACGGGAGAGTCTAAGCAGCCTGCATCACAAGCATAGTAAGTTTTATCAGAACGATCTAATGCTACGAAAATTGCTGCCTTATTGTCTTCTTGGACTATAACACTTATGTTAACGTGAGTCATGTTTCCATAGTTAATTCTACGGAACAAAAAATCTCTGTGTAGTTTAGAGGGGTGTATATTGTATTCTAAATGCTGATTGCTGAATCGTAAACTTCCAAAGCTTAATATCATTGCCTGGTTGACCCCACTTGCTCCTGCCTTCAACAGCTTGTGACAACCTTGCTTTTCTAACGTTAGTAGCCATACACTGGCAACTTTATTTAAATTCTCTAAATTATTCAAAGGTTTCCACAAATTAAATGCATCCAGAGTAGAGTGTCCTTCATAACAGCCTTCAGAATATGTTAAAGTACGAAGAATATCAGACTTGGTTGCAAGTTTTATATTCTCTTCATGTTCCAAGCTCTTCACTTGTGAGAGAATAGCATATATTGTGGCATTAATGCGGTCTCCGTTAATTATACCTTCGGCTTTAGAATCAGAAATGTAAAAACCGGTATACCAAAGACTTTCCCATACTCTAGAATGGTTTTCTCTCAGTTTTCTAACTGCTGTTCTATCTCCTGTCAAAGCTATAACTTTTTCCATCTCTGCAATGGCATTTTTCTCAACTATGTCCTTTTGTTTAGCATACTCAGATTTCTTGATAGGTGTACTATATTGGACTGTGGTAAAAATGAGCATGTCTAAACCGTCTCTAGCATCAACACTAACTTTGTTTTCCATTTTTCTGGTCACCACTGCAACAGCAACCACTTTATCGCTGTCTGGCAGGGTGACCATACCAGATACTACTTCGTAATCCTTCGCATCCACCCCTTGGTGCAACTTTATTGTTTGTTTCACTGATGTAGACCAATCTGACACTCTTGGTGTACTCAGCTTCAAAGTCCTTCCTTTATTAGTAGGATTATTTACCCAAATCTCTTGAACAAATAGTGAAGGGATTGTTCTATGTGCGTAATAATGATATGCTACATGTATACCAGTGTTGCTGCACTGAAACCTGTGAATAATTCCCTTTTTATACTCAGCAACCGTGAATTCTTTCATCTCATAATCATCTACAATGTATAAAGGGTGGTAATAAACGGGTAGTGATAAAGTTCTTCCATACTTGATATTTAAGTGGGAGTCGTGTTCTAAAGCAAGTCCCAGTAATCCGTTTCCTACATAAGGCACATAGTTATGGCTGCGAGTGGACAGAGTGGCTGTAGTTTCATGTCTCAAGTAAGCGTCGTACTCCTGAAAGGCATCATCGAACGGTGATAAGAAGTTTTTCTGGCACACATTCTGATGACTTGCGGAATCCTCGCTACCAAACATCCATTTGATTATCGTCGGCCCCACGTAGAGGAGCAGGAATATGACAATCAGCAGCAGTACTACCACCTTTTTCCTCGACATAGGACCGTCCACAAACCTCTGTAAACGCCGCAAAACCTCCCCGGCTCGGCGACTCATATCGTTCAAGTCGCTTCGGGCACTTTCCATCCCAATTCTTAGGTTAGTTCAGTTGTCCTTTGCACAAAATTCTCGGCAATAAACTCGGTCAAGTTAGCTCAGTAGTTATCATTGTAATAAATAGGGAAAAATGTTTTATTTCCGAATATTCTTTATCAATTCCACGATACAATACAACACACAGAAAACAGCAAATGTCAACGTCAAAGTCAAGTGACAACTAGAGCTCGTTCAAAATGAATCATTCCATGATGTATATCATTGATCCGATTGAGTGAGTCATATCAGTTATTTAATATAAGAGGAAGAGGGTAGTTCTTCGACCACCGGAAGTCAGTATCATTACCGTAAACGCAAAAATATCTTATTTTTTTGTCTTATGGACAATGTAGGCAAATATAGAATAAGAACTGGAAATATCCAGTTGGGTCTTTTGTCTTTAAAAAATGACGCAAATAATAGCTAGAAGTGTACTACTTAGTAAATTAGCCTTTTCAGCAGGTTTGGAAATGACAATTTGTCAAAATTGCCCTCTGGGCAGAAACATTTGCCAATTCCACACAAATTACCGTCAAAACCAGTATGAACGGAATTAATTAAATAATAATTATATTGTTTTTTGCCCTGAGGAGGGAAGGGGAGGGTGGAGCATACTCCACCAGGCTGCGTCAATGCGTTTAGATTGGTGGAGTTCTATAATAAATAGTCCTGACTAAACCATATGGTACTCAATGCATGTGGGTTAATAAATTTACAAAATGAAATTTAATAAAAAAGATTTTATTTTACGCCCTCAGTCCTCCCACGTGAAATAATTTTAATGTTTTATACAATCTTCATCAAATATTATTAAATGTACTTTCTGCACATCTTCTGCATCTTAAATGGACGGAAGTAATTATAAAAGGGCAAAATAAAACTCCTGTGATCACTTATTAAATATCAAATTTTATTAATAATATCTATTACAAAATCATTAATACGGAACTATCACAAAATTACAGCGAACAATAATAATAAACTTTCAAAAAATGTAAAACATTCAAAACAGCACCAACTTTTAATAAATTTCCAGAAAAAAGTCATAAAAAAACAGTTTTCCGCGCCACATTTCTATATGTATTAGAAATATGGCTTGAACTATTATTAATTTTACGTTAGCTCTTTTTCCAATAGAATTATTGTATATATCTCTTCATTTGTATAATTTAAACTTTATTATAAAATAAATTCATTCACAATTCAAATAAATAGGAGATTCTCGTTATCAAAATGCATACAAAACGTATATTTGTAGAAAATAAATAGTAGTATAAATTTTAATATCACGAAAGTACAAAGAGGAAAGTCTCGTATAAGGCACGTAATTTTAGTGAGAAAATATTTGCTTATTGTCAAATGCACAAGGAATGTATGTTAGGTAAATTATTGCTTTCCATACTAGTACCTAGATACCTAGTACCTAAATACTAACGATATACAGTTCACATCACTTGAACTTCATTAAGGTGCGCGAGGGTCAGAGATTCTTTTTAAATCTATTATCGAAAACCTAGCTTAAGTTTTTTTTCTATATTTACGTACATATAAGTCCAGTAATTCCGGTATAATTTAAACTATTTATAAATAGGATACACTATTTTTATTGTATTTTGGTAAACAAGCACATCTTTATGAAGTTCAAGATTACAGTCACACTAAGAAAATCTTTAATCTCTGTAGTAAATATGAAAATATTCTAGAAAGATCACAAGTGTCCTTAAGACTTCTAAGGCGACTTTGCAAAAGTGAACTATCTACGTTTCTTAACAAAATAAAATCTTTTCTAAATTACATTATAAAAAGGTGTAAAGCACTTAACAAATCGACGGATTTCATCGACACCTTCTCCTTACTGTCGTCAGAGCCGAGAAGGGTACAAACAGCTTAATACCTAATTTCTTTAGAAGCCAATTTACAACTTTATAACTACTCTAATACTGTCAAATTCACGGAAGAATTGAGAAGAGATCTAGTATTTTATTATGTTGTAAAAGTCAAGCTGTTTCCGATTTGAATAAACTACCTATAGCGCTCCTGAAATGCATCGGGTTATAGGCTTTAGGAATATTTACATAGGGTTGGGGATCCCTGTGTGTCAATGGTTAGTATTGTACTTATGTTGCTGCACATGTCTGCTACCATGGCACATTTTTGTTTCAATTATTCACATAAATATTGAACTTGCTTTTATAAGACAAACTTAAGACATAAATACTCGTAATTGGAAACCAACAAATATGTATTTCTAACTCCAAGTTCAATGAAAATATGTTTTACGAAATGTCTGGCTTTACGGCGACTTTACGGAGTAAAAAGTTACAACGAAATCACAAATTACGGAAATCAACATCTATGTCGAACTCCCGTGATCCGTCGTTCTCAAATTCAAAGTCGAAACTACATCACATGGTTAACGCCACGAAAGATTTAATAAGTAATTTAAAATAAACAAACCAAACAACAAAATTTTTGAAATTCTGTAAAGGTGAGTTTCCATTTTTTTTCCGTTTCCAAGCGAATCGGTGAAATATTGTAAGTACGTAATAGGGTATTTTATAAAATACTAATCTAAAAATAGAAATCAGTCTAAGAGGATCAAAAATCAATCTCATTTTACTTTTCGACGTATTTTTTCGGATTTTAATAAGAATTAAGTAACAATGAGTACGACGTTTGACCGCTTTTATTGATGAACAGTATTTCCATATAAACTCCAAAGAAATCTTTCGTTTTGACGTTTCTTAAAAAGTATCTCATTTGACTAGGTTGTCAAGTAGCCTATTGAGTATTTGACTTTGGGATGTCCGTGCTTCACGATAGGTCTTTCATACCACCAGGGCCGCGGCCCGTGTTAAGCACGAGTCACGTCATTATGCCGAGGGCGATTTTTTTATTATGGACGTCCTCCACGTGTGTATTTAGATTTTTTTTTTTAATTATTTAGCGTGTTGTTGTGTTTAAATTTAAGTTAATGTGGCGTCTTTCTTCGTAATCGGCCAATCACTGCGTGTGAAAGAGAAGACGCGCTGTCGCTTTCTCGCTCGGGGTGACTGGTCAAGTTTTGCATATCTCCGCTTCAGAGGAAATTAAACCTGAGGGACTTACTAAAACGTGCCACAGTATGGGACTTGCAAAGCAACAAAGTTAGTAACGTTCTACTCGACCGTCTTCCAGTCTCGGTCAGATCGCAGTAAGACTATCTCGTCTTCCGAGTCAGTCTCCGACGGCGGTAGGTCTTCTTCGTCGTAATACGGTTTGCGGACTATTTCTGGAAAATAAAAGGTATATAAATTTCGGATTTTCAGGTTCATGGTACCCTGTAAAAAACGGGATAATGCTAGGGAAATGATGGGGCTTTGGCGCCGAAGGATGTAATATAGAATCCTGACGACCCGATTACTCTAGCCATAGACGCGGCCAATCATCTCACGACAACAAATACTTCAGAATCCCAATATCGACGATCCCCCCCCCTCCATTCAGAGTTTGCCGCTATCGGCTCAATAGCGGCGATTATTTTTTTTTAATGTCTCTATCTCTCACACGACGCCCTGAGTGGAGTTTAGCGCCCAACTTAGCATCTACAGGCCTGTCGTCTTAAATTTCTGTGTCTAGGTGAGAGCCCATCGCTCCTCATTTGTCCGGCTAAGTAGTTAATGCCATTTGCGGTAATCTACAGTAACCCTAGTAGCATTTGAGGTTGGTTTGTGGTTGGGCCTTTGTATCTAAATCGGTTGGCAAATGGTGGACTTTGTCACTCCTAATAACTGTTATCTCAACAATGCTAAGACTTAAGTCACGTCAAAAATATAATAAAAAAACTAGGTTTAATGTAAGCATGTACATACCATAGTTGGCCACATCACACAAAGGCCGCTTGTCGTCGGAGGGTATCTGCGTGAACAGGTACTCGCGTCGCGCGTCGCGGGCGCGTGCGCGGCAGCTGAAGCACCACGCCGCCAGGGTCACCACGGCCACGCCCACCACGCCTGCGCACACAACTCAAGTTACTTTGCCTAGTCAAATGAGATACTTTTCACGTCCCGCAAAAACGAACACACGAACGTATGTTGTGGCCAACTTAAGTTGGCTATTTCATGAAATGTTCGAGCACATCATGAAATGATCAATTCTACGATCTGACCACGATAGATATACCACTAATCCGCACTAAACGTTTTGCCTCATCCTTTTCGATGCGAATAGCAAAGGACTGGAACTGTCTGTTTTTACAACTATAACCTGGGAGTCTTCAAGGCTAGAGTGAATCTATTTGCTAGGTAAGCGTGATCCATCCTAGACCACATCGTCACTTACTATCAGGTGAGATTTTGGTCAAAAGAGAGCCAATTTTATTTAAAAACAACACATTTCCTAAGTTATGACGTGAAAACTAAACATGGTCGTAACATTAAAATTCGTGAATTCGGAAAGAAAAATGACGTACATTATTTAATAAATGTTCTTTGCTTTCATTTTTAACCAATTTCAAAAAAAGGAGGCATCAATTCGTCGGGATCTTTTTTATCTATGTTCCCCGATTACTGGAAGACGCCTGTACCGATTTGGAAAAAATCTTTTTTGTACTTTAAGTATTCTCAATTATTTATTGCATTCCCTGTAGTACAATGGGTTGTTACATAGGCATAGGAACTAAAACATGGACCCTGTAGGGCACAGCAACGTCGACGGGAAGCGAGGAAGTGTCTATTAAAACTTATCACTTACCAGCCACCATAACGAACACCAGTCGCGGCATACCCAGCACATTATCGTCCTTTTCCAGTTTCAACACTATTTTCGGTGTAAGATTTTTCTCGTTGTTTACCTAAAAAGATATAGTTTTAGCTTAGCATTAAAACAACAAACAAAGGGGACTTTAATCAATTGAGTTTCCCAATAATAGGAGGCTACAAATCACTACATAGTATAAAACAAAGTCGCTTTTTCTGTCCCTATATCACTATGTACGCTTAAATCTTTAAAACTACGTAACGGATTATGATGCGGTTTTTTTAAAAGATAGAGTGATTCAAGAGGAAGGTTTATATGTATAATAACATCCATTAAATAGTGGCGAAATTCTGTTATTTTTGAGGTTTTTAATGTGATGTCAGCATTGCACCCGAGCGAAGCCGGGGCGGGTTGCTAGTATAAACATATACATACAATGGTGCTGATTCCAGTAGGAACATACCATCTAATTTTATTTTTAATTATACCTATCATTTTCTTATCCGCCCAAAAGGAAAGGGATGGGTAATCGACAAGCATAACATTTATGGAACACGCGACAATTTTATGCAGAAATTTAAACAACCTTCTCAAAATTTTACATTGACCAATAGGCGGACAGAATTAAGTTAATAGCACACGTCACATGGGTTGCGTAAGAACGAGATGCCTACTTGATTCGTCCGAGAAATATGACCATTTCATGAAATGATCAATTCTAAGATCTGGCCACGACATTTTTACATTATACTCGCTCCTTGTTCGAGAGGGTTTACAGTGTAGTCTTATGCTCCAGCATCGTCACCTACACTGTAAACCATCTCGAACAGGGAGCTTCGTATAATTGAGATAGAACTTCACTTACAGGTAAGTTCGTTTAATCTCATAATTAATGATTGTGGGACATGTTATTATTATTATTTTTATGATTTTGGTTTGGTTTTCTTTTTGTTTTGTTTTTTTTTCTGTGTACTGATTTCCCTGTTGTTTCTGTCCTGTGTTGAATGTAATGTACCTGTCTGTCTGTGTCTGTGGTGTCCGGAAGTAACAAATGTTTCTTTCTTTTTTACATATGACGATCTCACCATGTAATGTTTCTGTTGTGTGATATATCCCTTCGCAGCGCCGGTGACGATCACCTCTCTAGTGAGGTAAGTGACGGGCAGGGCGACGGCGAAGCGGCCGCTCTCATCAGACTTGTTGTGCGATATCGCCACCACTGAGTTTATGGGGTAGACAGTGATCTTGGCTTGGTTTATTGGCTCGCTGCTCGTGTCTAGCGCTAGGCCTGTTGAGGGATAATACATGCTTTAATTGTAACATAAAGAGCCTATATACTTTGAGGTCGCAGGTTCGAATCCAGCACAGGCCCAAACTCATGATTGTCATACGCACGCACGCACGCACGCGCGCAAACAAACAAACACACACACACACACACACACTACACTACTATACACTTTGATACCATGTCGCATTAACTTTTTTGACAAATTAAACCGTAAGTCTCGTTAAATGTCAAATATGTGCGACAGTCTTTCCAGTAATTACGATAAATTACGCCCCACGTTGGGCGCCATTTATCACATTCGCCAATTTAAATGAACCATACGTTACGTGAGAAGTATATCTGACTGGGTTGTGAGTTTAACTTACCAGTGATGTAGACGGTGTTGGGGTCAGTGTCCAGCTTCATCTCCTCAAACTGTCCTCCAGGTAATCGCTCGCTGTTGATGCGCTTCATCACGATATCCTTGCGTTTAAGTACCCCTTCGACCACGCGCCATGTTAGTACCTGAAAATAAGATGATAAGTTACCAACACCTTCAGAGACACAGGCCACGGTCATTGACCTTTTATAACGGCCTTCGTGGCCCAGTGATTGAGCGTTGGGCTCACGATCCGGAGGTCCCAGGTTCGAATCCAGGTGGAGATACATCACAAAAATCTTTGTGAGCCCTGGTGTGGTTAGGACATTGCAGGCTGGTGCTGCTGACGGTCGTAATTCTTATAATAATAATGATTGTAAATGTAGTGTGATCACCTGGTCTTGGTACTTGTGGCAGCGCACGATGACCTTGTACTCTCGGGGCGGCAGCATGGCGCGGTAGTACGCCATGTTGCGGGTGACGCGGTACTGCTGTTCGAGTCCCGTTATCGCCACTACTGCGTCGCGCATCGGCTCGCCTTCTTCGTTCTTTATGTAGCCTACGACGCCTGCGGGGTGGGAGAGATGTTTTTTAGTGAATAGCCAATATGCTTGGGGGCCGCCCATTAATCATGCGAGGCTCGAGAGGGGGGTCCATGAAAAAATCCAGAAATATCATAAGGGAGGAGGGGGGGTGTAGTAATTATTTTTAAGAGGATTTATTTTTTCGGCAAACGCGCGATACTGAACCGAAAAGCGGCGTTCCGTGTAATTATTTTGGTAGGTACTAAAAATACACGTGATATACGATGGGGGGGGTAGTCTTGAACCTCACCATGTATCACCGAGGGGGGGAGGGTGCAAAAAAAAAAGCATCACATGATTAATGGACGGCCCCTTGTTAAGGGTAACTGCAGCAGCGGTGATCGAAAGTAGTATTTCCGTCATAGATAATTTAATCTAGATTAGCTCTACACCTTTTTGCCACTACTTGAAGGTCTCGAGAACCTACAAACAATAAAAAATATTATAAATCCTTATTTTCTTCAGGTTTACTCCGGGTCTGAAGTTACGTCCTCTTTTTTTTACAAATAAACCTTTCATCATCATCATCAGCCCATTAACGTCCCCACTGCTGGGGCACGGGCCTTCCCTTATGGATGGATAGGGAGATCGGGCCTTAAACCATCACGCAGGCCCAGTGCGGATTGATGGTTATTAACGACTGCTAAACCTAACATAAACCTAACCTAACCTAATAAACCTTTACAAATCTTTTTTTTATGTAGTTTCTAATAATAAGTAATAAAAATTACATTTAAGTATGAAGTTGACAATAACTTCAGACCCAGAGTAAATAAACCATTTAGCTTAGTTTATCTACGTATGTTGTATTGTTATTGCACTGTTTTTGTTAATTCCTAGTTTTAATCTCTCTGTTTATTTTTAGGACTTAATTTCTCGGTTTACTTTTTATTAAATTTAAAAACTAGTCTTCATGGAAGAGCGGTGCCTCACCGAATGGCATGGCTACACTTACGCCATCTATTGTCGCTGTTATAATAGCTTCGTGGTCAAAGATTATGAAATTCGGATTACTAAAAAAAGACAGAACTAAAACTGTCAAGAAAGGTTTTCTTCTTTTCTATTTAACTTATTTAATATAGAAAAATAATACTTAAAATTAAATTAGATGGCGTCTGCAGGAATCAGCACCAATATCTTACCAGTATTGGCGAGCTGGACAAAGTCCATGATGCCCTTGAGGTTGTACCGCCACACCCACCCGATGTCCTCGTCCGCCGGCATCTTGCAGCAGCTCAGCCCCACCGATATAATCGGAGTGTTTAGTCTGGAGATAGCAGTAAAAAATATTTTATGTTTTAAATCATAACTTTCTAATCATATCAATCCATTAGCGACATAGATAGAAATGACTGGCACCTGGCTAGCTTGCTTTCGCTAGCTGATTTATTGATGGTGTGTGTAATAAATAAAGTTTTAAATGTTTTAAAGTTCTAATTTTATTTTAAACTTTATTTATTTAATAATAAAAAGCAAGCTAGCGTAAGCGAGGATGGTGCCAGTCATTTCTAGCTATGTCGCTAATGGATTGATATGATTAGAAAGTTATGATTTTCAACATAACATAAACAGCCTATACACGTCCCACTGCTGGGCACAGGCCTCCCCTCAATCAACCGGAGGGGGTATGGAGCATACTCCACCACGCTGCTCCACTGCGGGTTAGTGGAGGTGTTTTTACGGCTAATAGCCGGGACCAACGTCTTAACGTGCCCTCCGAAGCACGGAATCATCTTACTTTTTCGGACAATCAGGTGATTCGAGCCTGGAAAGTCCTTACCAAACAAAGGACAGTCTCACAAAGTGATTTCGACAATATACCCATCGGGAATCGAACCGGACCTCGAGATCGTGAGCCCAACGCTCTAACCAAAGAGGCTGTTAAACGGGTGTGTGTGTTGTGCGGATTTTTAAACTAATTTAAATTTTGAATCCACTCACCTCTCGCATATAACATCGATAAGGTTCTCGTGCACCACATTCTGGTTTATCGGCAAGCATTCGTATTTGTCGCTCGGCGTCCTACTCTTCTGATATTGCTTGGCGAAATTCTCATAAATATGCTTCGACAGCTCAGGGTATATCACATCTTCCGTGCCTGATGACAACTCTAGGACTAAATCGAATTTCTCTGCCTCTAGCATTTCTATGAATGCCTTTTCTCTGGTATAATTCGATAGGGGGTTAATATTCTTTTTAGTTAGATAGTTGTACAAAGAATCCCCGAATTCTTCTTCTAAAGCTTTAGCTGTGCATTTCGCTGTGCCATCAAAGTGTGTTAGGATCTTCTCGTAGAGCACATCCAAGTTGGGTATGAAGTGCAGGACGGTTCTTTGGAGTAACTTCTTGTGGATGGGTTCTCCGATGGAGTATGCGCTAGTGATGTGCCTAGCGAAGTTCAGAAGCATCTCTTGCCCTAAAGGCTCTGACCCGTAGAAGCTGCTTATGAGCGCGATGTGGAACTTAGTTTCTTCTGGTGATCCCATCTGTAAGATATTTCATATCATTTAACGATGTTCGCTGCGGCTAACATGGACGGATTTGCAGCCATCATGCAAAAGCGGTGCGCTTCCATCCTGCGCCGCACGCGCGACAGTCCCAACACCATCCTGCGCGCGCTAGTTGACCGGTGGGACTCTCCGATGCTGGCTCGATGGATTCGGCTGCACGCAGTCGTATGATTGGCCGCCAGCGTCGGGGAGTCCATCCGGACTTGCCGTTTTAATATATGTATTTGTATGTTACTAACACTAGTTTTGTAAGCTTGCAATTTTACTAACAAATATGGATGTAATCAATGTGGATGAGTCCGAAATAAATGATTATTATTATTATTATTTAAAAATATAAACAGGAAGTAAATTCAACGATTACGAAAGTAATACGTAGTAGTAGTAATTTCTGTTTAGCAATAAGGCCGCCTATTGCGCTTATTGTGTCACGGGTTCTACTCCAAGCTCGGGCTCTAAGCCACTAAATTCAACTTTTTGAATTCATAAGAGGAATGAGTGTATATGGTATGGACCAAGTAATCGATTGGGCATTATAATGCCCGGGGTTCTGACCTTTTTTTTGACGTGATTCATTGTAGATTTGCCGCAGATGGCATTAACTACTTGGCCGGACAAATGGGGAGCGCTGAAGGCTCTCACCCGGTACAACGTTTAAGGGGTTCTGCTCAAGAGGTGATAGCCAATATGTGTATAATGCCCGGTCATTTTAATTATTTGAATAATTATTATCAAGTTGCACTTCTGCTTAACCCATTAGGGATACAGGCGTGATGCTATGTTATGTCTTTTGTTTTGCTGTGTGTGTGTGTGTGATTCGCACGAGTTATACTTATGAGTATTTTTTTATTATTGTTTTTTAGTTTGTATGTAGTAAAACTTAAGCGTCTCTCTTACTTGGTCAGTGACTTTCAGCTGCCTGAAGACACTAGTGGTGAGACTGTCGCCGGCGCGGAACTCTGCGACGTCGGGGTACTTGTTCTCCAGTTCTGCCAACATCCCGTACAGCTCCAGCGGCTTGTGGTACCGTGTGCCGATTATGTTCTCTAACACGCTGTGTGGAGGAGACGAAGGTTAACACACCCCGGACACTTTATTTATTTATTTAATTAGTACTGCCACATGGTTTACATTTATGCATTAATACTAATTTACTATTATTATATATATAGATCTGATGTAAACCACAGTTACGGCGTACATAACTTACTGAGTATAATTGTCTTCATTTCTAACAAATCTTGTGTTTGTTATTTTGCATGCTGTGTTTACTTGTAATTAGTCTCTACACTTAGCTTTATATACAGTTGATGTTACCCTAAGAATACACTGTGTAAGATGACTGTAAGTAAACCAATAAATAAATAAATAAATAAACAAAAGAAGAACTTCATACAAGACACCTCTTTACAGACCCTACACATTGACGTTATCGTACACGCGCATCTGCGTGACGTTTGACGCCATACGATTGAAGACTAAACACAAAAAATAACCTAAACCTAAAGTCGGTATAATAATACAATGGTGCTAAGTCCTGCAGACGGTATCTAATTTTATTTTAAGTTATACCTGTCATTTTCTTATCCGTTGAAAAAGAAAGGGACGGGTAATCGACAGGCATAAAATGTGTGGAATACACATCAATTTTAAGCAGAAATCTAAAACAACCGTCCAAAAATTTTACATCGGCCAATAACCCGACAGAATTAAGTAGACAGCATGTTAAATGGATTGCATACCAGCGAAATGCCTATTTTATTCGCACAGGTTATTTATTCATTTTAAAAATAATTTGTTCACAATCATCCGTCTCTTTGCTTTTCGGCGGATAAGAAAATGACGGGTATAACTTAAAATAAATTAGGAGGTGTCTGCAGGAATCAAATTCAAATTCAAAAATATCTTTATTCAGTAGGTAACATAGTTACACTTTGAATCGTCAATTTTTACATAACGAACGTCTCATCCGCCTAAAACTACTGCAGCTTCTCACAACCTGTATAGCCGGGGAAAAGAAGCTGCAAGAAAAACCTCGGCACAGGGCCCTAGATGTTCTTTAAAAAAATAAAAATAAACATAAAATATTGATATACAATTGAGTAATTTAGCTTTACAATTGAGTAATCGGGGCCAATACAATCTAAAACTACAAAGAAATGACTGTAATTATATTCATACCAAATCAACTGAGTAAAAATACATATAAATAAGTACTCGACACAAAGTAAATGTAGCACTACAATACTTTAGTTTTACTTACTTTTTCATTATTTAATAAAAAAATATCTCCTGATTTAATTAACTACAGACTGTTACTCAAGACACTACAGTAGCGACCAGCTGTTATATCATTTACCTTCGTCACGTTAATTGAATACCCTCGTACAGTGGGACCCAGGCAACATATTGTCTGGAGAAATGGTAACGATGTATTTATCATAAAATAACAACGAAAGAATAACAATGGGTTGTAATATGGAATACCAGCCTCATCAACCTTGGTGTCAGGGTTTTATGATTGAGCAGCCAAAGGCCCCTGACATGGCTCGTGTAACGATTACTCACTTACATCAGTAAATAGTAACCGGGACCAACGGCTTAACGTGCCGAAGCACGGATCATCTTACTTTCGGACAATCAGGTGATCAGCCTGTAATGTCCTAACCAAACTAGGGATCAGGGTTTTGTGATATGTCCCCACCGGGATTCGAACCAGGGGCCTCCGGATCGTGAGTCCAACGCTCAACCACTGGACCACAGAGGCCGTTAATATTATAATATCTGCGGTAAAGTTCAATAAAGTCATAGAATGATGAATAGAACGATAACTCTCCGCCCCGCGATTCGTATCGAGCGCTGACTTCACCCCCTCTGGTTCTTTACTTTAGTCTTAAATAGCCGTAAGTCGCTAAGGAGTAAGAGGGAAAAAACAAAACACGACCATACAAAAATCGCGTTCTTTGTGCCGCTTAAGGCTGCGTTTCCATTGACGCGGAGCTGGGCGGAGAGGAGCGGAGATGTGCAGGCAGCGACCAATCACCGTGAGGGAGAGAGTGACAGAGCGTCTTCGTTTTTCCCTCTTTAGAACGCTGTGATTGGTCAAATCCGCACATCTCCGCTCTTCTCCGCCCATCTCCGCGTCAGTGGAAACCCGTCCTAACGCGTAAGTGTGAGCGAGATAGATAGTCTCGTAGGGGGATTAGACTAAAGTGAGACCCAGCGGGAGGGTGAGATACGAATTGGTGCGGGGCGGAAGTGTCCGTCCTATTCGTAGTATTCTTTATTCTACACTTATAAGTCAACTTTATTGGAAACTTAAATATCGTTGTTAATTATTTTCTATTGTTAATAGGTGCTTTCAAACAATATCGTGTTTAAATAATGTTAGACAGCGGACAGTTAGTGCAATAAATACACATAATATGATGCGCGCATATATATTTATTTATACACAGAAAGAACGATGCGAATTAATACAAAATACGTGCTAAGATTAAAATAAAATAGGAAGATCTGTTACTTACTAGAGTTAGAACAGAATCGATGGGTGTAATCGACTGATACATCACTATGCTAATGAACGTCACAACACTGGCTTCCGTACTTTGACAGATCTAACTCGTAGGTACCGCCGTAAGACATGGCTGTATGGGCATAGTTCCCTTTGCCTCACCCTTTGGGGAAAACCAAAACAAAAAAAAAAATCGTAAGTACCGCGCATTGAAGCTATTGTAAAACACAAAAGAAGATTCGACGTGTAAAAAAAGTATAACTACTTTAAATTTTGAGCCCACAATTACAGCCACTAGGTATTTTAACGCAAACGCGTTTTTATATAACGTATTGAGTATTTTTTATTTTCAATGATTTCTATGAATTGAAGTCTGCGAGTGCTGACCACAAAATAAATTCTCACCATTCAGAAGAGTGCCAAGGTGATCAAACCACATTTATAGAAGCCAATTTAAAAGCGTTTAGACGTCAATTTCGCATGAGTATCTTCCGATTTTGCTTTAATCTGAAGTCATAATAGTAAGTGTGATTACTGATTAATATAGTAAATAGATAAAAATAGCACCACGCCCGTATCCCCGATAGGGTAGACAGAGGTGTATAGTACGGTTACGAGTAATAATATGTATACACTTTGAGACCATGCCACATTAACTTTTTTGACAAATTAAACCGCAAGTCTCATTAAATGTCAAATATGATAGTGCGACGGGGTTCTAAAGTGGGTACATGATATTGCTCATGACTGTACATACATCCAAAAGACAAGCAGACAGAGGTGTAAGGACTGAATATTATGATACAAATGTGCAAATGTTACATGACATGAAAACAATACAAGTTTGAGTTAGCAGTGATTTTATACGACAGTGGTGGAAAATGAAAGATACCTATATTAGATTCTTTGATTACACTTCCTGAACTAAAAAAAATATAGATGGGGTTGTACAGTGTTGTCTTCGTTCAGGTTCAGGTTTAAGATACTTTATTTCTCAAAAGAATACATTTGATTCGCTTACTGAGAAACAATCAATTTCATAATATAGTAGTTTAAACAACATTGGAATTGGACTAAGGTAGGTAGGTACTTAAATAACATTCCGAGACTACTAATAAGTAGATAGATAGATAGATAAAATACTTTATTGAGCACAATGGACACAAAATACAGAGATAAGGACAACATATACAGAAAAGCACAACAGGCGACCTTATTGCTCATGCAGCAAGTAGGTATCTGTGTTCTATATGCGTTGACACTTTCATTGTTCCATCCACCACAAGACAACACAAGACACAAGATTCACACTACGATTAAAACCATTAATAATGTTTAAGAATGTGGGTTCAACCTTCTAATATCATGGATAATAGACATATGCATCTTTTATCTTTGTTTTTGAGTATAAATCATGATTCTTGTTATTACACCAAGGCACAACACGTCTTCCATCCATTATTATTCTGATCAAAATAAAGAGAAGTAATATAGGTAGCAACATAATTGTATACATAATATGATTAAAATATCAAGCAACAATTATTTTTTATATATTTTTGAATAATTATGTACCCGAGCAATGAGAAAATAGGTAATTATCACGTTAAATCTGTACAGCGCCATCTATACTCATGAATGTCTCTCATTTCACAATTTAAAACAATAGTTCATTAATAACAACCAAAAAAAAAAGTCAAAAATAATCAATAGCAACAATAGAAAAAAAAAAGTTGTAAAAAAAGCAATAGTTCTTTTTATGGGCATCGCCTTAAATAAATGTTTTTTTTTATTAATATTTAATTTAAATTATAAATTGAACATTGTCAAAAAAAAACACAGTTTTTACTGGGTAACGAATTTAAACTATAATTTAAAATAGTTTATTATTTTATATAAATAAAATATAGTACTTCGAAAAACTATTACCTTTATCTTTGTTTATATTAACCGTTTTATAATTTTGTACGTTTTCCCTTAATCAAAAAACCGTCCGCCATTTTCCTGTCATTATAAAAGTGTGTATAATAAATCTTTCATAATATTTATTTACTATATATGTTATAAAGTGTATACATAATATAAGTTGTACTAAAATACCGCCTTACCAATAAAAAATAAACAAGAGATGAATGTGTGTATAAATATTTGACAGCCAAGCAAATTTCAATCGAATTGTTTGATTAGTTCGTAATTGAAGCGTACTGCTGCCAACTTTGGCAAGGCTCTGCCAGCTGATTCAAGTTTGCTTGACTGTCAAATAATTAAACACATGTTTACAGTTTATTTTTCTTTGGTATGGCGCTTAATGAATATGATTTGGACATTTATTTACACTACAAATACAATATATAAAATAACAAGCAATATTAAGCACATTAGTATTGACAAAAAGGGAAGGATCAACATTTTATCATATACATTAATTTGAGTAAAAATATATCCGGTTTACACTCCTGAGGGGGTTAAGAAGGTCACATTGAATCAATTCATTTAAAAAAAAAATATTTCAATTTGACATTTGCGCATATAAAAGTAAGTGCGCAATGCAAACAAATGTCAAATAGCAATATTGCTTTTTTAGATGAATTGCCTTGATGTGGCCTTTTTAACTCCCCCTCTGTAATAGGGATGTTACCAACTAGTCAAATCAGCTACTTCTTACAAAACGTCAAAAGGAGAAGCAACTATAATTGTAAATTTTTTAATTGCTCAACTTTTAGTTACCTACTTTACTGTTCATCAAAACTTGAAGTCAAAATTTTCATTTAATATTTGACCTAGGCATCCCTATTACGTCAGGAAAGAATGAGAAAAATAAAGGGTAAACCAGGCATATTAAAAAGTATAAAACGAGTGAGGAAATGACGTCATGACTTACCGGAAGTCGTAAGCAGAGGACCAGTGCTGAGGGTCGTCCGCCATCAGGGTGAAGTTGACGCTCACTGATCCGTTAACCGGGACTATCACCTCTTCTGTGACGCTCTCATAACTGTAACGGTGGTAGAATAGCTTGAGTAAAGATAACATATAGCGCTATTTATAATCTGCGTCGTCAGGACTCTTTGAGGGAGCTGTTTAAAGAAATAAATATACTGACGGTCGCAAGTCAATATATTTATGAAAACATTATGTAAGTATGTACGTAAAAATGTATCTCTCCTTCCGAGAAACTGTGAAAGGCATACAATACAAGGAATAAAAATAAAATTGCTATTCAAAATTCTAGATTAAGAAAATTAAATTCATCTTTTTGGGGTTATGTACTTATACGTTTTTGCAATAAAATACCAGATAATATTTTTGTCAGAAAATAAATTTAAAGCTCACGTGAAGCTTACTTTATGTAAAAAAGCTTATTATAAGATTAATGATTACCTAAATGATAACATATCATGAGCTCACGACTATATCAAGTCTCTAAATAGACTTCGGACTCAGGTGGGCCGAAGTAAGGACAATTTGTTCAGGTGGAGTTTCTCGGATGGCTCAGATTTAAAGTGCAAGTGCGGCACTGTTCCCCAAACGATGGAGATCTTACATCGTGTCCTGCGTGCCCGAACACCTGCACGCAGGAGGATCTGATGAACGCTGCAGTCGCTGCAGATAGCGCCATACTTGTTGCCAAGTTTTGGGTCGATATCTATTTAGTTTGCCATCCACAAGATAAGAAGAAGACGACCATATCCCAATTGGGTTCAAAAGGAATATCCATCGCAAGATGAACTAAGTACCCACGCCTCACCGAGTTTTCTGTTAGACCAACGTGATAGGTGAGTCGTATCGCCATCTATAACGGTCGAGTCAACAGTGTTCGTGAAAAGTGCACTTATAATAAATTAGTAACTCATTGGTCCAAATTCGGCACCGGGGTTTGAATCGGCACTCCCCTGAACCGGCGATTCAACTTATTATTATCATCATCAAGTGGAATTTTCCATCGCCAAAGTATAGAATTGAAAATAATTTATAAAAAAAACATGAGTTTTGCGACGGAAAATTCCACTTGATATTAAGTCAGAATCACGGTCAGAATCATCCCCCTTAGTATTCGTTACGATGTTACTAACACCCTGTATAATATAGTATAATATGCTGCTGCTCTCACCCATGTTTGCTGGCGGTGATGTTATAAGTGCCGGGCACCAGTAAGCGCCAGTAGTCGCCGTCAGCGGCCGACTTCACGTTGTGCTCGATGCCACTGACAGATATCGTAGTGTTGGCTAGCGGACTGCCGATATGGCTGTGGACGAAGCCGTGGACACCTCGGTGGACCTGAAAAAGTGAATATTTATTAACCAGAACGATCGTACTCTGATCCCAAGGTAACAGGGACCTTTATTATAGAGGACTCATTGCGCCAGCTAAACGATATTAATATTTAATAACTTGTGGGATAGGGCATGAAGGAAACGATTATTATTTCTTTACCTTTGTTTAATTAAACGTTTTATAATTTTGTACGTTTTCCCTTATTCAAAAAACCATCCGCCATTTTCCTGACATTCCGCAATTCTTTCTTCTCTCTCGGTCACTTCTCGCTCTCTCTTTCACATACCTTTGCGTTACGTTTCATTCAGCCTACCATACGATGGCTCACTGTCACAGATTACTTTTATAGGATGTTCTCTGTAAGGCCTCGGTCTCGAATTTTGCGGGCAGCGGAGCGGCAGCGGCGGCGGCGCGGGAGAGGGGCGGGCAACGCATACCTGTTCTCGAAACCAGCGGGCAGATCGCGCGGCACTGTAGCGGTGTAGTGTTGTGTTCGTGGTTGTGTTGTCGACATTCGCAAACGAAATGTCTGAAAATCGGCGAAATAATTTGCTCTTGCACGTCCGAGGACATTTTGATACCTACGTCACGAAAAAAAAGTACAACACTATACTACAATGCAGACGCGCAACGGTCACCGCTCGACTGGAGTGCACCGCTCGTTGCCCGCCCCCGCGCCGCTGTTTTCGAGACCCGGTCCATTTGACGATACGCATAAGATCCTGCCGCTCCCGCGCCGCCGCCGCCGCCGCCCCGCTGCCCGCAAAATTCGAGGCAGAGGCCTAAGGAGTTTGACACAAGAACGCCCACTTGTTGTCTTCTCGACAAGGATGGGCTTGGTCCCTTTGGTGCGGTAACTATACGTAGTCGGTCCCTAAGTTCTGTCACAGGCACATTATTTTTAAATTTCGAACATGCTTTTAGAAAAATTTTATGGCGTTCCATTTTTGAATGTTTGACAATTATTTTAAAACAAAAAATGATCATTTGCCGTGATTTATTACGATGGAGTGGACCTTGAAAGAAAACCGAATCGCAATTTTAGCGTTGCATCGCTGTGGACACTCGCCGAGTACCATTTTCAAGTTGCTCAAAAATTTGAAAATAACACTTAGGTTTGTGTATCGTACCATAAATAGGTATAATGAAGTCTCAAGTGTTGAGGACAAGAAAAGAACTGGCCGGCCTCGCTCCGCAAGAACACCAGCAGTGATCAAAGCGATAAAGGCGCGCATACGAAGAAATCCTGTCCGAAAACAGAAACTGATGGCTTTGCAGATGGGGGTCAGTAGAAAAACAGTCAAAAAGGTTTTAAACGAAGACCTTAAGTTGTATGCTCGCTACAAGAAACAGAGTGGACACTTACTTAATGCCCGCCTGAAAGCAATTAGACTCAAAAGATCCCGGTTGTTATTAAAACGGTACGCGAGAAACCGACACCGTGACATACTTTTTACAGACGAAAAAAATTTTGATATAGAAGAAAAGTACAATAAGCAAAACGATAGAGTGTACGCAGAGAACTCTGAAGAAGCAGGAAAAAAAGTTCCGCGGGTTCAACATGGGCATCATCCATCTTCAGTGATGGTCTGGTTAGGTGTTTCTTACTATGGGCCAACGGAGGTTCATTTCTGCGAAAAAGGTGTCAAAACCAGTGCAAAAGTGTACCAAGAGACGGTTTTGAATCGGCTTGTTAAAGATCTGCCCAACACGCTATTTTCAGGACATCATTTCGTGTTCCAGCAGGATTCTGCGCCTGCACACAAAGCCAAAACTACTCAAGCCTGGTTCGACCATCAAAAAATTGACTTTATTAGACACGAAGATTGGCCTTCCTCCAGTCCGGACCTTAATCCTCTGGATTATAAAATTTGGCAGGTCTTAGAGAACAAGGTCTGTGCTAAACCCCACAAAAATTTGGCGAGCCTGAAGTCAGCCATAATTAAAGCCGTCGCTGAAATAGACATGAATATGGTGCGTGCTGCGATAGATGACTGGCCGCGGCGTTTGAGGGAAGTTATTAAAAACAAGGGAGGTCATTTCGAATAATTTTAAGTTATTTTCATTTCTTAATAAATATACTTTAAATTGATATATAAATTTTTATAAACTTATTGGTACTTTTTATTTTATCACTATTTTCATATATGACAGAACTTTGGGACCGACTACGTAGCTGCCCGCTAAAACGGGCGGGGCACGGGATGGGCCACAGCGGGCGAGTTTCGCCCCTCCGAAGGCCCAATTTCTTGTCCGGGGTTGTACCGCCGGCGAGTCAGCCCACCGGGTCGAGTCGGGTGAGACCCTGTTGAGGGAGGCCCAGTGAGCGACACCAGCCAGGCGGTACGTGTCTCGTCAGACCCGAAGTTTCCAGGTCAGCTCGAGCCGGCGGGGTTATTCCGGTGAAGTCAGTTGGTACAACACGTGCGGCTCGCCGCCTTATAAGGGTTGTCCCCACCACCGTACCTTGCGCGCGTGTCGTAAACAAGTGCCGGTGTTGTTTGTCTGCTAGCCGCTTATGTTGTTTACTGTTAATATGATATTTAGATTTTCAATATTTCGCTGTTGCGCATCATACCTGTTCAATCAAAGCCAGCAGAGCGTCTCTGTTATCCTGCCAGTAAGTGGGGAGGTCGGAGGCGGGGGGGAACTTGTAGCAGCCGAGTTCTAACGTCAGCTCCATGTCGTTGGTGTGCAGGTAGTTCCAGTCCTGCATGCCACCGGCCAGCACGTACCTGGGGAGACACAGTATTGCCAGCTAATAGAGTAGTTTCCAACTAGTCAAATCAGTTACTCTTTACTAAACATCGAAATACTAAATTACTATGGTATTTGTATAAAAAAGCAACCTGTGACGTCATATAAACACGTGACAAAATGTCACACTTATTATTACATTTTTCTTTATTAAAATGACTTTGTGATCCGTAGTTTGGTTAGGACATTACAGGCTGATCACCTGATTGTCCGAAAGTAAGATGATACTTGCTTCGCAAGCCACGTTCAGCCGTTGGTTCCGGTTACTACTTACTGATGTAAGTGAGTAATCGTTACAACGTCAAGGGGCCTTTGGCGGCTCAATAGTAACCCTGACACCAGGGTTGATGAGTATGGTAATTCACCTCACAACCCATACGATAGGAGAGGAAGAGTCTTCCTTAAAGAGTGAATAGGCATTGCTTAGGTAAGCATGTACCACTTGAAGCCACATCTACACTTTCAATCGGAGGGCGTCAAAATTATCTTCGACTCAGTCATGTACCCCTATTATATTAGGTACTAGCGACCCGCCCCGGCTTCGCTCGGGTTGCAATGCTGAGGAAAAAATGAAATTATTTACGACATCACATTAAAAAACTCAAAAATAACAGTATTTCTCCACTATTTAATAGATGTTATTATACATATAAACCTTCCTCTTGAATCACTCTGTCTATGATAAAAAACCGCATCAAAATCCGTTGCGTAGTTTTAGAGATTTAAGCGTACATAGGGATATAGGGACAGAAAACGCGACTTTGTTTTATACTATGTAGTGATAAATATCTTCCTTACCACTTGGCACCATTTGTTATGCCTTCCGGGAACTTTTCGTTGGGCAGATTTTTGCATGGCTGACCCAAATGCATCTTGTGGTGGGTCTGAAATGGTAAATATGTGTTTTAGATTACGAGTACATTATTCCAAAAACGACTCCTAGAAATATAGCTACCTAAGCTACTTAGACATTTGAATACCACTGCTCAAAAACATGTCAAATATAAAAATGTAATATAATAATAATCATCAGCCGTACGACGCCCACTGCTAGGTATAGGCCTCCCCCAAGGATCTCCACGACGATCGGTCCTGCGCTAATAATAACAATAATGTTTATTTCCACAAAAACTTGGTACAGTTCATTACAAAATTTCTTAGGCTTAAGCCTATCCAGCCAAACTAGGTGAAACTTCTCTTATGTTGAAATTTTGTGTTCAGGGGGCACGCTCCCCCGCACTCCTTAGACTCAAGTATGACCCAGGAGTGACTACCACAGCACCCAGTGGCTGCCCTAGCATATTAAGGTGGTGCCAGACCTCACAGTGGCTCCCCTCAAAATACAGTTTACCACCCATTAAATGTATGAGTTTATGGGGCCGCTAAGAGGTCTAATGCACAGGGCAAGTGTGCCCAATCCGGGTCGTTCCGTCTTACCGCTCGCACCGCTCTAGGGCCGCCACTGACAGCAACACGGTGACTACGATTCGAATGCGATACTTCATCATGATCAGCACATTAACGTCCCCACTACTGGGGCACGGGCCTTCCCTATGGATGGATAGGGAGATCGGGACTTAAACCATCACGCGGGCCCAGTGCGGATTGATGGTTATTAACGACTGCTAATGCAGCCGGGACCAACTTAACGTGCCTTCCGAAGCACGGAGGAGCTCGAGATGAAAACTTTTTTTTGTGGTCACCCATCCTATGACCGGCCTTTGCGAAAGTTGCTTAACTTCAACAATCGCAGACCGAGCGCGTTTACCGCTGCGCCACCGAGCTCCTCATGCGATACTTACATTGGAGTAAGTATGCGCCAAGTGCAAGAACAGCTGGTTGTCGGGGGTGGGGTTCTCTCTACCACTCTCCATATCGCCATTGCCGTCGTAAGGGTAGTTGGCCACCAGCGCCCCGCCGTGCAGGTTGGCTGACAGCACGAACGGGATGGACAGCGACCAGTTCATCACTGCCAGGGTTTCTGGTTCTGGAGTCTCGTTATCCTGGAAAAAATATAAAGGGCTGCTTGGAAATATCGAAAACTAAAGGAAAAACTGACAGAGGTCTCGCTTTAACTTGAAAGTAGAAAGATTTATTTTATATGGTCGGGTTTCCACCAAAGCGAAGAGGAGAGGAGACTGAGATGGGCTAGAGCGAGTCACAGCGATACAGGAAGCGACAGAATATCTTCTCTAAGGCACGCTGTGGTTGGTCAATTCTGCGCGTCACCTCTCCTCCCCTCTCTGCTTTGGCGGAAACCCACTCTTTACTCATAGTAGCCAAGTACAACAAAGAAGTTTTTGAAAATTAATCTCCTGCAAAGATGAAAGACATTTCCACGCGGACGAATTATCGGGCCGAAGCCAGCAAGCCGAAAGGTATTTGAAATTGAACAATACCTTTGTAGGTCCGAACTGGTCCGGGAAGTTCCTGTTGAGGTCCACATGGTGCGCGTTGGACCTACCATGCGTGCTGCTGAAGTCACCTGTAACATCATTTCGTTACCTTAACCTCCTGCGGCCCAGATTTCCTGACAATAATTAGACAGTGGGGTTTATAATACTTTGGGCCTTCAGACCTTATGAGGTATATTCTTACTACATATTTACTTATAGTATATAGACTTTATATTCGCATGAGATTTTTGTTAACAAAACCTCGGAATGAACAAGCTAGTTTTAATCCAGGTAAAAAATCGTGGTCTCAATTTTTACTCCAATAAAAATCAATAGAAAGAAACCAGGTTTTGCTGCTTGAATAAAATCACATCAGAATCAAATCGAGAATGTGATTTTCAAAAAGACACTTATGTGATTTTCCTATGAGGTACATATTCAAATATACATATATATATATATTTATATCAACTTATGGAACATCTAGTAATTATGAAATACCTTTGTTCGTGGACTCCACTCTTCCGTATCCACAGATGCGTATGAGGTAAACAAATATAAGCATTAAAGTTAGGTAGAAATATTTCGGAACATTGGTTTTATTTTTCCGCTACGAACACGAAGAAGCAATTTATTAGTAACTAGCGCCATCTACTCTCAAAATGACGAAAATATTTTTTAAAATCATAACCTAAAAGTCGCGATTAAGAAGCGTATATATCGCGAGGAGTTTAGATCTGTTGTTCGAGATTAGATTAGAAAAAGAAGAGATAAACAAAAAAATCAAGATTTTTCTTATGCTATGCTACTCGTAAGGCGTCTGAAATAGAGGCGAATCTCCAATATTATTATACAATTTAGTTACTGTAAAAGACCAAAGAGTTCCAGTCCTAGCATATAATAAACAACAACAGTACGTATATAACGATAATTCTCCGTCCCGCACCAATTTGCATCGGGCGCCGACCTCACCCCATCTGGGTCTTACTTCAGTCTTAAATGGCGTAAGCCTCTAAGTAAGGGGGATCAAGCACATTGTCTATCTCGCTTGCACTTACGTGTATGGAGTATCTGGGGTGTGGTCATAGTATTGATTAGAACTCTTCATTCTTCGCAAGTGTCATTCATACAAACATTTTCATCGTCATTAATTTAAGAGCCACGCACTTGTCCGTATAGCATTCTCCATTCTTATCTACCAAAGGCCAATTCTGACGTCCTTATAAGACACGACGTTCGCCTTCTCTTTAATTTGTTCCACGTACCTTATCTGTCATCTTTGTTTAAAAACTGGAATCAATACTCACGGACATGCGACCTCTCATATCCATCAGGGTTCATGCTCGGCAGCAGATGTATCCTAGTGGTATTGAGGATCCTCTGCACCCGCTGGTCTCCGGCCTGGTACTGCTCGCAGAGGTACTTGGCCAAGAGCAGTAGGAGTTCCCTGCCTACCACCTCATTGCCGTGCATATTCGCTACGTATTTGAACTCTGGTTTGCCTGTAGGGAAGATTGGTGTAAGAGAAGAGACCTGAAGAAGTGCAAGCTACTAAGCATGCCATTTAGTGGCATGTCTGTATCCTAACAGTTACCAGTTATGTATCTTCTAGATAGATAGGAGGTATAGGTAATAGGTTTTGTTTTGATTAGTGTTGCTACTAAAAATAAATTGTGACAGATTGTCATCTGTACTCAAAATTTTTGTCAATGATATCAGCTCGATTCGTTCTGCCAAAAGTTTAGAAATAGCAACTCTGTTTTGCTATATTAGCAGCACTACTCGTATATGGGATTTCCAGGCTACGTTCTCCAAAAAATATAGATAGCGCTGTACAGAGTTGCTTTCGTTTAACTTTCTAATTTTATGGATAAGAGACATGCACACATACATGTTGTTTTTGATCAATTTTTGATGAACGTAGCCTGGAAAGTCCCTCATTTGAACCTCCAGCAAGAAATGTTGCCAGAAAATAAAAATATTTATTCCCATCTTCTACCATTTCTACCAAACCTTAAATCGGGACCAAAACTTTAGCTTACCAGGGATATGCTTCCCAGGATTGTTCGTCACTTCGAGGACGTATAAGTCCCGTCCTTCGACTGACTTCCCTATGCTTGTCAGTACGGTGATGTTGGGGTAGTCTTCGTGGACTTCCTTGAGGAAGCTCTCCATCATTGTGAAGTTGTGGTGCTTGAAGTCGGCTGCAGGCAAACCATCCATTTCGTCACTCGACCGCCTGTTACGCTCTGTTGTATTGCCTGGGTTTAAGGGAGGGAATGTCCTTACTAATATAATGTAGATTTCTTCCTATAGGATTATATAAACCATGTCTTTTTAACGTGACTGTATTGTAGATTTGCCTTGGATGGCAGTCACTACTTGGCTGGCAGGATATATATGACGTGACGTATAATATATGTTCGGTTATTTGACAGACATACATTTCATGCTTCGTGCTTATAAGGGTATGCATGAATAATTTATAGAATGAAAATGAAGAGACATGGAGACTAGTGCTCATCATTCGCTATGCCTTTTGTTGTGTATATTATGTTACTTTTAATTAGGTACCTACATCTTTGTAAATACTTATAGCAATATTCGAATATTTACAGCTTACTTAGGGTGAATTTCAACGCACTGGAAGTCAATATCGAATACAATCTTGTATTTTTATTGCAAATATCCCTTGATTTTTTGATGTGATATATTGTAGATTTGCCGCAAATGGCATTAACTACATGGCCGGACAAATGGGGATTTAAGACAACACAAGGGGTGCCCAGTTGGGCGCAATCTTCGGCTCAGGGCGTCGTCTTAGACGATTATATTTAAAAGAATTAATCGACCCTAGTGGGCCGATAGCGATAAGCACTGAATGAGGGAAGTCCACCACGCGGTGGAATCAGTATCAGAGTGCAAATATCCCATTGAGACTAATGTACCTACGTGACCAAGTTACACAAGTTCTAACTGGATATTTAAGAAAAGATTGTAGATTCTAAGATATTTTTGGGGTAACGCGAATGATATTTTACTTCCAGCGTTTTGGCAATCACCCTTGAGCACTATAATACTCGATTACTATGCTTTAGACTGCAGCATACTTAATGACTGCAAGTATACCCACAAGTACTCATAAGTTGAAATGAGTACCCTTATTTAAGGGGTGGTTTCGAAACGACCAATAAATGAAGTTTGCAGTACCTATAGTTCTTTATATAGGTGGTAGCTTAACACGTTTACTGTGTAACTGAAAATTAGATATCAACTCCTCACGTGCAATGTTATTTTCGATAAACACGTTGGAATTTACGTACCTACATTTACATAGACACACTATGGAACGTAAAAAATGTGCCCCACATATGGGACATGCACGTATGAATTTCAAATTTATTGGCTCATACGTGGTTCATACACAGTGAACGTATTAAAATCCATTTTTGTGTAGGTAGGTACTTGTTTTATTTTTCAATTATTCTCTCTTACCCAGTCTTCTGGACCATTTGTTCACATAATAGCCACGATTCCCGCAGGCACCCCCTAATTTTATTTTAAGTTATACCTGTCATTTACTTATCCGCCGAAAAGGAAAGGGACGGATGATTGACAGCTGTTAATTTTAAAATGAATGCGTGAATGACTGAAGAACTCGAGCAAATCAAACAGCTCAATGAAAACCCGTTTGACAGGTCGATGGACGTAATATACGATCCCGTCGACTCGATTACTCTAACCATAGACGCGGCCAATCAGCTCGCGACACCAAACAACTCCCCCGAACCCCGATACCGACCCCGCCGGCGTGGTCGACGATTTCCATCATTCAGCGCTTATCGCTATCGACCCACTAGGGTCGATTAATCCTTTCAAATATTCTTCCTCTCAGACGACGCCCTGAGACGACTGGGCACCCTCAGGCCTGTTGTCTTAAACGTTGTACCGGGTGAGAGCCTTCAGCGCTCCCCATTCGTCCGGCCAAGTAGTTAATGCCATCTGCGGCAAATCTACAATAAGTCACGTCAAAAAAAAACCTTTGACAGGTGTCATCTTTATTCTCTCGGGTTATTGGCCAATGTAAAAGATTGAGAGGGTTGTTTGTTTGTCTAAAATTGCCTGTCATATACCCGTCTCTTTCCTTGTCGGCGGATAAGAATATGACAGGTATAACTTAAAATAAAATTAGATGGTGTGTACAGGAACCAGCACCAATAGTCTTCTTTCGTATTATTGTTATTTTTGTTCGGTGTCATGCGATACTAGTCTACATGTGCTTGTGTTTAGAGTGTTTAAACATGTGCTATGTAACAGCTGAAGTGTTCTTAGATATATTAAGTGAATTATGTACAGTTTGCAATACCATGTACCCACTTTGGAACCCTGTCGCACTAACATGTTTGATTTTCAGTGAGACTGACAGTTCAACTGATCAAAACAGTTAATGTGACATGGTACTAAAGTGTACACGCATTAGTGTTTGCGAGAGAGGATAATTCTTCGAACACTGGTGGTAAATAGCACTATCGTTAACGTAAAAATATCCTAGAATCTTTTGTCTTTTTGCAAATATCCAGTTAGAACTTACGTAAGTTGGCGGCACACATAAGTATTAACTAGATATTTGCAAACAGAAAAGGGGTTTTAGGATATTTTTGCCTTTACAGTAATGACATGACTTCCAATGTTCGAACAACTACCCCTGTACATAATTGCTTTTATTTTTATGTTCAGTATGATGACCATCGGTTTAAGATGCAATATGGTGTATGTTTTATTATTTGTATATTTTTCAAACTACATTTTAAGTACGGGATATGAGGGACTAAATACAGGCAAATCAACAGAACGTAACAGAAGGAACAAATTAATACCACAACCAAGAAAAATAGAAACCATCACCAAAGCAATTTAAAAAAAATCTTCTATAAGTAAAAATAAAACTTAAAATATCTTATCTAATCTCTATAAAAAGTAAAAAAACAATTCTTAAAAAAATAATAATAATAGACAAAACAAAACAATCAAAAAATAAGTTATAAAGCGTAAAATTGTTTTATCATTAAAACACCCATTAAAATACAACTAGAAAATTTTATTTGGCCTCGAAAAGGTTAGATGTTTTTTTTATTACAAAAGTAGTAAAAGGTCCAAACTTTAGAAACAAAACTTTTTTTAGTGTTCACAAAGTTTTTTGAGCAGCTTTCCACTCATAAAAATATAGGAAGACAGTTTTAGGTGTATAAAAATAAGTTAATAAAAAACAGTACTTAATTATTATTTTTTGGGGTATGTTCACATATTTTATATTTATTTAGGCCTAATGTAACCATTTTATCATTTCATTACAAACTATTTAGTCAATTTGTACATTTTTCTAATAGATGACATACTTTTCAACATACTTTAGGCTAATTTAAAATAATTTATATTATGATGTATATTAGAGAGGTGTTACACAGTTGTATTATGCATAGTGCATATTTTGAAATCACTTTTTTTTTCCTCCAGCTCTATATACGACGCGCGCGCTGTTTTTTTTTGTACATATATAGAGCGGGGTATAACATGATGATTAAAGCACTACGTCACTGCATATCGATGATGACGATAAGAATGATAGTGATTGTAGTTGTAGTACTCTAATGTCGTACGGCATCTTGCTGTGGGGTCATGCTGCAGATGTGAACAGCATTTTTGTTCTGCAAAAGCGGGCCATTCGGGCGATTTACAAATTGGGACCCAAGATGGCACTTAGAAATAAATTTAAAGAAATTAATATTTTAACTTTGGCATCACAATATATCTTTGAAAACATAATATATGTAAAAAAACATATAGGATTATTTGCAAAAAATAGCGATCGGCACATTGTTAATACCCGGAATAAAAATAAACTTGCTTTACAAGTCAGTCGATTACATAAGATTACTAAATCTTTTAAGGGGCAATGTATACGTTTTTACAATAAGATTCCCATTGACATTCAGAATTTGCCTTTCAACTGCTTTAAGACAGTAGTTAAACAAAAACTTTACAAAAAAGGTTATTATAAAGTTAGTGATTATTTAGAAGATATGAATGCATGGGATTAACTGTCTGAGAACTGATATTAGGCAGCTAAATTACTCAATTGTATATCAATATTTTATGTTTATTTTTATTTATTTTTTTTAAAGAACGTCTAGGGCCCTGTGCCGAGGTTTTTCTTGCAGCTTCTTTTCCCCGGCTATACAGGTTGTGAGAAGCTGCAGTAGTTTTAGGCGGATGAGACGTTCGTTATGTAAAAATTGACGATTCAAAGTGTAACTATGTTACCTACTGAATAAAGATATTTTTGAATTTGAATTTGAATTTGACGAGCTTAACTATTGACGGATATGGAACATACCTTTGTTGGAAGGAAAATAAGTTACATAACCATAAAATTAGGTTTTGCGATGCGATTTAAAGCAGACATGAAAATCAGTCGAATATATTAATTTGCAACCCTTTGTTCCATTTCAATTGTATGCTATAAAACTCAAAAGTTTATACCCGTTTTGAACCAACTTTTTAAGCGGAGAAATGTGTATATACTTTTGAAATTAGTAATAGACATATTAATACATTTGACTGAACTTACATATACTGTTACACCGAAACACAACATCAATACAATTAGATTATGCAATTATTTTATAATATACGAAAGCAGGGTTCATGAGAGTTGACATGTAAAAAGTTAAGTAGTGTAGTGTGTAGTCAGTAGTCATCTTATTTATTTTAAGGTTCTCCCAAGGGAGTGGGGTCCTTTTTTTGTGTATTACCAATGAATACGGTGACTTGTTATGATAGTAACAGTAAACTAAAGATAATCCCTATTATCTTCCTACAGAGGTTTCTCATTCTTTAGGGCTTGATATGACAGTTCTCATGTTGGCCATTCCATGAGAACATTACAAGAAAGGTCCACCAGTAATTGCCATTGCAAAGTCAGCAGGATTAAATCTGACGGTGATTCAGATCCAGAAACACTGTGCAAATGAAAACTATTATTACAATATATTTGCATTTAGTACTTTCTTTTTATTGACAATTTGGATTGATAAATTTTAATTTAATAATTGAATTGAGCCTTCACTCATGAACTCTACGCTGATACCAGTATAATTTAAGCTAACACTGAATAAAATGCAATTGAATATAGAATGTGCATGATTAAATACATTATATAACATTATTCTACGATTATATCGAGATAAATTATGTCCTTAAAGGCTAATTGTTATAGAAACCTCGTTGGCTTTCGACGTATTTTCGAATCATAGACAAATTATACGCACACCTAAACATTTCACGTAATCACACTTGTTCATTTCACTTTACTCCGAATCCAATAATTGTTCCTTCACCAGTCTGCATTTTATAACACTTTCATTTTACACAGGAAACTGAGAGACTAAAGTTGAAATCAATGCCCGCGTTTATTATTTTATACACAATTTTTTTTGTGAGTTTTCATTTAATTTTTTTTTTTGCTTTTAATTTTTCTGTTTTTTTTTACATTTTATTCATATTTTGAATATTTTTTTTGGGACATTTATTTCTACATTTAGCCTTTTCAGATCGTAAAACTTTTAATGTCATTTTATGTCAACTCAAGCCAAGTCCTACTCAGGCTATTTATTAGCCGTCGAATTCACTCCTTATTCAAAACTAACAGAGAATAGTTAAAAATATGAGTGAAAATTATTCTTCGACAGCTGGATCGTATAGCGTGCACTAACATTTTTTCCTATAACTCTCAAACGCACAAAATGTATACCGACTACCAATTTGTTAAAAAGTGAGTATTTTCTAATCAGACGCGCTAAGAAAAAGCTGTGTAGTAAACACTCATTTTTAAGAAATTTTGTATTTTTTTTTTGAAGGATGAGTACTCGACTCATCCTTCCCTCCACCCATTATACAAAAGAAGATATTCTTTTAAAGATGTTGTCAGTATACATAAATGCGCTTGGCTTGTTCTATCTTTTCGCTCGAATTCTACAACTTAATATTAATGCTTATATGTATGTCGGAGTTAGTTATGAATTAAGAAGAGAAATTGATCAAATCGGAAAATAAAATGAAGTTACATCACTACCGTCATGAAGTTGCATCGCTCCGACGTCAGGTGGCCTATGGCCAGAGCTGAGTGAAGTCGACAGAGTCACCACAGAGTCGTCGTGTCGAGCGGACGTGCACTGCCGTTCTAGTCGGACAGTCTACCGCGAACCATCGTCATGAGCGGACGTGTCGAATAATTACGAGGAGTGCTATAGTCGCTCACCTATAACTTGTAGGGACGTCAAGAAAGTGTGATCGGAAAAGAGTACCTAGCAAGTACGTTCACATGTCCCGATGATTCGGTCCGAATATAGGAACCATGGGTGGTGGAGGGCAAGTAGAGGGCGAGTAGCCCCTTCGCGCTAACGTCCTTATGCGCGCTAGATAACGAGAGACTGTGTAACCGTTACGAATACCGTGACGTTGCCGTGAGTGTGTACCTTATGCTGTGACTTTATTTAATCGTGATACAAAAACTATGTGGAAGTAAATAAAATGATTGTGATACTGATGACGGCCATTATTGTCTTCTAACGCCCACTCTTATAACGTCCACCCTCCATTCTGATGATGATGTTACGACCGACACCCCCACTGTTACGACATCAGAAGCGGGATTAGTGAACTTGGATGAAGACAATGTGATGCGACGTTCACAACAAGACAATGTTAGTTTGGATTATCACAATCAGAAGAAGATTATGATGACTATCACATTCGTGTGACCAAGTGATGAAGATGTAGTGTCCATTGAAGATGGACCTGAATTTGAAGTGACCTGGACCTTGTTAATGATCGGCATCACTACATGCCGTAAGATATGATGGCGTGAACATCACAATATTTCCATACTGTGTGCAGTCGTGTTTGGAAATTATGGTACCTCAACTTGGAAACTGTTATTACGGTGAGTCGTTTTCATACTGGAACCTTATTGTTATTGACTTCATTGCTGGGTGAATTTCCGTTTCTAATAATAAGGAAATTGTTTTTTTAAAAAACAAAATTGACGACACACATTGTGTCAATCCGTGTCAATCACACCGCGTTTTCCAATCTGTTTTCATCATCGTCAAATCTTTGTATTTTGGTCTAAAAATATTTCGAATTGGTGTAGACACGCTTAACCTGCGTGATTAAAGTTGTATTTTCTCACTCCAAGCAAAAAGAAATTAATCATGACATGATAATTGAGTCTCGTTAAATAACGTGTTTTGTAATCTACCGTCATTCATCAAATGTTTCAATATTCAATATTCTTTATTGTAATCTTTTTAAACTGATTGAAAGAAAGTCATGTGAATACGATAATACAGTGAATTCTTTTGTTTCATGTCATAACTTGGTTCGGCAATTGGTGGATTGCAAGCGGGGATGAAAATGGCGCGGGCTGAGCTGTAGCCGTGTAAAGTGACGACATCATGGCAGCGCGTTGTATACCGGCCGGACTTGCTGCACTGGCGCTGTTGAAGACCTAAACCATGTCACAAGACCAGTGGTTGATCTTTTATTGGAAATTCTTATACGTCCCGGTGAGTCGTATCTGTTTCACCTGATTTGAAAGATGGAAAGTTTTAATAGGATACAAACGAATATAGTGCAGACAGTTGTCTTTCGTTAAATTTACTTAAATTGGAAATCGTAATGAAGTGAAGTAAACATTCTGAAGTAAAATGATTTGGATTATGATTACTTAAATGAAATAGGCTTAGAAAATGCCCGAAACAGAAAATCATTAGTGAGAAAATTGGAGCAAAACATTCTAAATAATGATAATACCGAATTGGTAATTGTTTAAGTGCGGTAATATTTCCTCGAGGTGTTGGTCGCTACATTGTGACTTTATGACTTGTGTGTGTGAGAGCAGGGTGCTCTGTCGTTTTTTGGTCGTGGACCATGGTGGCCATCCCGGGAGGGGATGTTGTGACTCATGACTGTTTTGTAGCGTAACCGCAGTTTGGGGAGGAATATTACAGCCTGTTGTGCTTTGCAGTAGATGTGTAATGTTGGTTAATTTAATTGAGCAATGAAAGCTATGATTGACCTGTTTCGGAGCAACTCTGATAGGAAGCTGCGCACTTGTAGTGTTCGGGGCTGCAGCCACTTTTGTGCTGCTCGTCTTAGAAACTACAGGTATGCGGTCGAAGCCCGGATTTCATGTTGACTTTGTATTTGGTCATGACATTGTACCTGAATCTAAGTCATGTTGAACTTCGGTAGAATTACTCAAACGAATTAGAAATTAGTGATGTAGAAGAAATTGTGTAACCCATTGACCTGTTTCGGAGCAACTCTGATAGGGAGCTGCGCACTTGTAGTGTTCGGGGCTGCAGCCACTTTTGTGCTGCTCGTCTTAGAAACTACAGGTATGCGGTCGAGGCCTGGATGTCATGTTGACTTTGTATTTGGTCATGACATTGTACCTGAATCTAAGTCAAGTTGACCTCCGGTAGAATTAGTCAAACTACACGAATTTGAAATTAGTGACGTAGAAGAAATTGTGTAACGCATTGACCACTATTCTACCAACTAAAATGTAAAGTTTGTGTGCTAGCTGTGTTGAGATATCGTCACTCAGTAGAGTGGCATGAGTTGCTACCGCTCGATTTAGGTGGTAGTGACGCCTGGTTGTGAGATATCGTCGCTCAGTAGAGTGGCATGAGTTACTATCGCTCGTTTAGGTGATAGTAACGACCGATGTGTAAAGAGTAATTGGATTTTCAAGTTTGGTTGTTTATAGTGTGTGAATACTGGTCAATGGTCCGTGTATTGTTAGTTGATGATTAATCATGATGTAATGTGAGCTCGTGTAGAGTCACAAGTAGAGCTCGTGTAGAGTCACAAGTAGAGCTCGTGTAGAGTCACAAGTAGAGCTCGTGTAGAGTCACAAGTAGAGCTCGTGTAGAGTCACAAGTAGAGCTCGTGTAGAGTCACAAGTAGAGCTCATGTAGAGTCACAAGTAGAGCTCATGTATAGAGTTCATGTAGAGTCACAAGTAGAGCTCATGCAGAGTCCTATATAGTCTCATGTTAGGTCAGGAATGACCGAGCGAACTTGGATACTGTGCTGTGGTATATTGTTTCAGATTAACACACGAGGACGTGTGTCACGCAGGATGGCCGTGTCGGAGTTAGTTATGAATTAAGAAGAGAAATTGATCAAATCGGAAAATAAAATGAAGTTACATCACTACCGTCATGAAGTTGCATCGCTCCGACGTCAGGTGGCCTATGGCCAGAGCTGAGTGAAGTCGACAGAGTCACCACAGAGTCGTCGTGTCGAGCGGACGTGCACTGCCGTTCTAGTCGGACAGTCTACCGCGAACCATCGTCATGAGCGGACGTGTCGAATAATTACGAGGAGTGCTATAGTCGCTCACCTATAACTTGTAGGGACGTCAAGAAAGTGTGATCGGAAAAGAGTACCTAGCAAGTACGTTCACATGTCCCGATGATTCGGTCCGAATATAGGAACCATGGGTGGTGGAGGGCAAGTAGAGGGCGAGTAGCCCCTTCGCGCTAACGTCCTTATGCGCGCTAGATAACGAGAGACTGTGTAACCGTTACGAATACCGTGACGTTGCCGTGAGTGTGTACCTTATGCTGTGACTTTATTTAATCGTGATACAAAAACTATGTGGAAGTAAATAAAATGATTGTGATACTGATGACGGCCATTATTGTCTTCTAACGCCCACTCTTATAACGTCCACCCTCCATTCTGATGATGATGTTACGACCGACACCCACTGTTACGACATGTAATTAAATACTACTTAAATATAATTAATTCAAATGCACAACATCAATATACTATTACATTACTACTACTATTTACAAAACGAAAAATAAGCCCGACCTTTTAAAGAAAATTTTAATATAAATAAAACTCGAACTCAACAAAATTATTAAACATTTTAGACAGGAAGTTGAAAGACGTTGAAATTAACGCCCACGTTTATTATTTTGTAAATATTTTTGTGAATTTAGTTTTTTTTTTGGGTTTTTAAGTTTTTTTAATTTTTTGATTTTTTTTACTTTTATTCATATTTTTTACTTTTTTTCCGGATGTTTACTTCAACATTTAGCGCTTTCAGACCATAAATCTTGGACTCACATTTTTGGCACAAATGCATAACAGAGTATATTCTTTCACAGCTGGATCGTATAGCGTGCATTCACATTTTTTTGTAACTCTTAAACGCACCAAATACATATCAACTACCAGTTTGTAAGAAGTGAGTGTTTTCTACTCAGATGCTGAGAAAAACCCCATTTTTAAGAAACTATGCTTAAATTACTACTCCCCTTCCATTATACAAAAAAGGTATCATTTCAAAGCTGTTAGACTGTCAGTATACCTTAATGCCAGTATATGTTAATGTTTAAATATAATTAATACTAATGCACAACATCAATTATACTATTGCATTACTACCGTATTTACAAAATCAAAAATAAATCCGACCTCATAAAGAAAATTTTAATATAAATAACACTTAACTCAAGATTATCAAACATTATACACAGGAAGTTAATACACAATATCAATTACAATAAAACTTACTAGTAGTATTTACAACAAAAAAAAACATAACTTAAAATAGTTAGTACTCAAACTAAAATAAAAACTTAGAATTCCGCTAGGTTTGACATGGTTCAAGAAAACGTATTCAATTTATGAAAATGTCCTCATAGGATGCCGTAATGTATCTATGCGTAAATAAAGCTCAACTTTTTTTAAAACGTAACCTGGTTTAGTTGGAAAAATGTTGAAAAAATCCTTTCAGTGAAACTATGACATAATAGGGTAGTTTCCAACTAGTCAAATCAGTCAAACTAAACGCCAAGACACGAAATTACTATGGTATTTGTATGAAAAAGCAACCTGTGATGTCATAGAAAAACGTGATAAAATGTCGGACTTATTATTAGGTTTTTCTTGATTGAAATTCATAAATAAGTTAAAAAACGTAAGTAAGAAAACGTTTTCTGTCAGTTTTGGATCTGACTTTATTTAGTAATCAGAAACCACCCAATTATATTAATCGTATTCTATGTAATAACCCAAGTCGACTAAGGGATATGACATGAAAAGGACTCGTATGGTCATAATGTCACTAAAATTAAAATTTCCTGTACTATTGTATAAACATTCAAAGGTTTTTTTTTACCATTATTATTCATTTTTCAATAGGTTGATATAATAACATACGTCAGGTGATATTTTCATTTTATCCTTTTAATGTCTTTGAAACGGGTTTAATGGTAAACAGCCGAAGGAAATGACTGTTTTCTTATTATCTGTAATAAGCGTTTAAGTTCCCAACTCGGCGATAACGAGAACCGCAAAAAATTACAACTCTATAAAAACAATTTTCAAATGTTCACGAAATTGAAATATAATAATAACTTATACAAACACCACTAAACTGTAAAAAAGACATTTAATGCTTAACTTATCTTATTGTCCTTAACTCTACATATTTTTTTGGTTTTGTAGTTTTTTATTATCTTTTTTTTTACGTTTACTTATTTATTAGCTTTTTTTGCATTTTTCTGTTTTTTTTATTATATCATATTTAATTTACATAGGAAGTTAAAAATACGGTAAAGGTAACATTAATGCATACTATATTATACGTACTTTTTTTGCTTTTAATTTTTTTGTTTTTTTTTTAATATTTTTTAACTTTTTTGCTGAGGTTTAGCTCAACATTTAGCGTTTTCACCGAGCCCCAGCGTAATATGTATACCTAATTTATTTTAATTAATTAAATTAATCCACATAGTATTTTTTTGCTTTTTAATTTATTTTTATATTTTTGTTTGGATTTTTGTTCGTTTTTTCTTTACTCCTAATTCAAAATTAACCTAGTCTAGGATCGTATAGCGTGCACTTATATATTCTGCTACGACTCTTATTATAAACGCACCAAATGGATAAAGTGCAGTTTCTTAAAAAGTAAGTGTTTTATAAAGCACTCTGTGAAAAAGCCACGTAGTCGACGCTCACTTTTAAGAAACTGCTCATTGCTATATTGTACAAAAGAAGGTATTCCTTCAAAGATGTTTTACTGTCAATATGCACTCGTTCTATCACTTATTTAATTAATAATTAATACAAATTCTAAGTTTTTTGGGTTTTTGATACTTTTTATTATTTTTTTGTACATTTTTTATTTTAATAATGAATTATCGATATGGCTATGATAGTTCTAGATCTATGCATTGGGGATTCACTAAATAGAAAATAATGGGATTAGGCAAAATCATTATATTGTTAAACAGCCTTAAATGAGCATTATAGCTTTGGTAATTTTATATATGTATTCTATTTTATGAACAAGGTTGTATACATGTATTGTATTTTATGAAAAAGATTATAATGCAGAAGAAAGATGTTAAGTATGATGTGCCCAGTAATTTAAATGGTTCTCCCACCCTCGAGGCTTAGGGCCTCGGCCTTATTAGTGGGAGGGTGGTCTATAACCCACTCGAGCCTTGCACAGAGCTCTCCCACCTGTTCATTAAATAATAAGAAGGCCTATTTCTACACCTAACCTGGTTTGCACAGTAATTACTAATTATTAATTACATATGAAAGTGTACAAAAATTATAGGGAATAAATTCGCCATCAAACATATTTTTTTCCGCTGTACAGCTAAACAACATCTCGATCTATGATGTGTCGTAATGTTATAATAATTATTAAAATTACGCTTATAATAAGTTAATTAACGCTAGATATTATTTATATACGTACACACTAAAGCCTTTCAGGCATTGAGACTTTTAGTGTATTATATTTTCTTATTTCATTAATTTCTTATTTAATTTTTACATTCTAACAACACGCTTCTACCCCGCCGATATCATTATATTTCTGATTTTATATTATATTAAATAAAATACTTACGAAATAAAATAAAAGTTATAATAAGAATACGAATGTATAGATTTTAAAAATTAAAGTAATTTTTTATATAATATGTAACTTAACGTAACACTGTTTTTTTATAGATGTAGTAGATCGAACGACGACGCGTCAGGGAAACTGTTAATATAATGTACTAGTGTAGTCTAATGTCTGTGTGTTGTTGTTGATGTTGTATTTGTTATGTTAAATCAAAAAGTAAAATGGAAGACATTATTTTAAAACTGTGTCAGATGAAATCTACTATTATCTATTTAGAATAAGAATAAAATTATTTTACTACAATTTTTTTTTTGTTTTGGATCTTTTATTTTTTTTGTATCATTTTCATTTTTTTTTTTAAATTATATAAAGCTTAAAGCTACTTAGTATTCATTAAGTAGGTAAGTAACTATTCTACTTTATTAGTTATCGTCATGCTTTAATTTGCGAATCCTTAAATACACCGTAGCCTTATTGACTAAACAAAAATTTTCTTATGTACGACATGGTTCACTTTTTTCTTGTTTTGATATGTTGTATATTTTACACTTATATTATACTTAACAATCCAGTCGACTTAACAAAAATGCAATATGTAGTATCATATAGCGGTTACTTACTTTCCTAAAATGTACACAGAAAAACCCCAAATAGGAGTGGGCAGAGCCCAGAAACGTCAAAAGATAGCTCGCAATTTTTGATTAATAGTTCCTATAGTTACTCCACATTGCATTTTCATTAAATTCATACCTGAACACCTAAAACTAGCTACTAATGTAATACACGTATATGAATATCATTCACTTAAAGCATACTACATACTTTTACTCATTTTTTTCTTTTTTTTATTATTTCATGTAAATGTGTATAACAGGCAATACGAAGCGCAAGCTAAAACTATCTTAAAAATTATCCTAACGCACTAATAAGCACTTTAATTAGGTACCGTTCGCGACAACCTCTTTTGTATTCTGTTTACTTTTTGAATTTGTTCTATTTTTTGTTTTATTTTTGATCTTGGTCTGCCTTGTGTTGTTGTCTACTATTGACAATGATATCATATAAAAATGAATTAGTTTTATTTTTTGAAGACAAAGTGTGCGGTGGGCCTTACATCACGTCCCGATGCCAACAGGGACTGTATTTAAATTATGTCATTTGTACAAGCACAATATTCATTAGTTGATCTTTAAGACCGATTAATTTAATTAAAGTTATTTAATCGAATTATGACTACATCGCCCCGATTCCTGCAGACACCTAATTTGATTTTAAGCTATACCAGTCATTTCCTTATCTGCCGAAAAGGAAAGGGACGAACGATTTACAATAGTTTATTTATTCGCCCGGGTTATTCTTTCAGTTAATTAATTTTAACGAATAAAATAGGCATCTCGCTTATATAAAATCCGTTTGACGTGTTTTGGAAGGGTTTTTTTATATTTCTGCCTGAAATTGACGTGTTTTCCATAAATTTTATGCCTGTCGATTACTCGTTCCTTTCCTTTTTGGTGGATAAGAAAATTACAGGTATAACTTAAAATAAACTTAGATGGTATGTACTGGAATCAGCACCAGTTTCTATTTAAACTAAAACTAAACTTATCTGCAAGTAATCATAGCCATTTTATCATATTTATAAATTTTTTTTATACCTAAGCTCACTACCAATGTATTCAAGTCATTACCGCGGATGCGGTATTCATAGTCCTAAGCAGTTAAAAAACCATCTACCAGATGACAGACTTTAATTATTTATTGGTTTCGATACAATAAATTATCAAATTCTGTTGTTCTTAATTATTAATATACTAACCTTATTTGATGGAATTGATCGTGCTTTATTGTTCCTTTTGCCGCGATTAAAATTTATAAATTATTATTAAATTCTCGTCATTTAACTTACATACATACATAACATAAACAGCCTACATACGTCCCGCTGCTGGGCACAGGCCTCCCCTCAATCAATCGGAGGGGGTTTGGAGCATACTCCACCGCGCTGCTCCACTGCGTGTTGGTGTATACTAACTTACTTTATATTAAAAATATGAATGAAATCCGTTTAAGAGGAGTGCATTTTAAGATGACGATTGTGAAAATAATGATTTTAAAATGATGATGTTTTTTAAATAAAAAATAGGAATATAACCAATCCCATTATGTACGATTAAATTATGTACTATACTATAAATCTTAAGACGATTTTATATATTATAGATTAATTTACTTTTTTTTTGTTTTGTATCTTTTATAGTTTTTTTTATAAATATTTTTCTTTTTTTCTCATTTAAAATGATAAAAGATTAAGTATTCTAGTTTATTAGTTATCACCATTTTTTGTTTGAATGTGCGACACATTAATTTTATTATGTATGTAACTAATGCAAAATTGCATCCGATTTAATCGGGATTTCGATCCATTATTTACCTACGTATACTAATATTGCTTATAACCGTAACGCTGTTCAGTACCTATCATTCGTTTCTAAGCGGTTTAAAAACCATTCTACCTTAACTCCATTGTGATCACAGCATTACAGTGCTTAATAGGTACCGATAGACAATACGACCGAAGGACTCGTAAAGGACAAGCCTTAAAACAAGTAAAAACTATCATTACTGTTTCATTTTCATTTTATGTTAATCTTTAAAAACAAATAAGAATTTAAGATCATGGGGGTCATGACCCACGTCCCTCCTCTGGGCGAAAGGTTGGGTCATGGGTGGCCACTGCAATTTTATCTAGGTTGTCTGCGACCTGGTGACACCTCCAACCCTCCCCCCACCTCTCTTAAAATCTGGATCCACTTCTGAGACAGGTACATATTTTCGCACACGAGTTAAATGCGAGCAATTTAAAAGTAAGGCCCCAGAGCAGTTGTACTTGTTGCACTGCTGGGAAGAATAAACATTTACTAGGTAACAGTGTGGCCACATCTCACTTACCAGCAGGTGAGTTTGCAAACCTAATATAAAAAAAAAACGCTTAAATGTAATATTATTAGATGACACTATTTTATTAAAATCAGCCTTTCTAATTACAAGTACAACGCTCCCTAGAACGTTCTAAGCGGTCAAAGAACCATCTACCGATGACACAAACACACATAAACCCAACATACACACTCACATCCTAAACATACTGCTTACGTGATACTTTAAAATATATATATTCATACATTCAATATTCAAAAATTTAAAATTCAAATTATTTATTAACCTGACGATGCGGGCACAACTAAAAGTACTCATTAAAACACTTGCAGCAACTTATAGTCCGGAGTACTAAGATGGCTAGAATGAACTGAATGCACGGACAAAACGTAAGGACTTGAAATAAATACATATTGTTATTTACTTTGAGTGAGTCGGTTCTGAGGGACCTAGCGACAGCGCCGCATTTAAGCACAAGATACAATAGGCTATAGGTACGCGACGTTGCATTAGATTTCATACCAAGAATTTATAAAATACGATGACGCGCGTTCGGTTCCTACGGCGTGTCTAGGTGTACTATCTTACATGTCCCTTATTCTACATTTTTTCTTGTACAAAGAAAACTAAAGAAACAAGAGCTTTAAGTTGATCTTTACGGTCTCTGTAGTCCAGTGGTTGAGCGTTTGGCTCACAGTCCTGAGTTCGAATCCCGGTTGGGACTTATCGCAAAAATCATTTTGTGATCCCTAGTTTGGTTACGGCTTACCCTATTGTCCGAAAGTCAGATAATCCGTGCTGATAGCACGTTAAGTAATCGTTATACGAGCCATGTCAAGGACCTATGGCGGCTTAATAGTAACTGACACTGTTTTTTTTAGTTATTGTACTTTTCGGAGAATAAAACAACGACAAGAGTCTGCTGGAATGAGCTTCAAAATTAAATCTTTCTGGATGAACCAAAGCAACCAGCAACCAAATACAAATTCGATATATTTTAGCTTTATCGGTTAAACAAAAATTCAAAAGTAAGTGAAAAGAACTAAACTTTAAAAACAAATAAGAAATTAAAATATATTAAATAAATTTTAAATTAAAAGTAGCAAATCAAAAACATAATTTTAACTTAAAATGAATTCAGATTTGTAAATCGATAAACCAATGAATTGCTTGTATGACATCAACACAATAAGAACAACACCCATAATATCATAAAAAGTTTATCCTAATAAGCTACATATATTTTATAATGGTTTTTGTAATTTAATAAAAGTTCCACGTTGACCATATCGTCCAGAGTATAATAAAAAAACATATTTTGTCTACTTAACAACAATATTGGAAAGAGAAGGGGGAGGCCTTTGCCCAGCAGTGGGACATTGACTAGGCTACAGAAAAAAAAAACAACAATATAATATACTTGTAAACAATTTGCACAATAAATTTACACGATACTGTGCTATTTACTGCACTCGTCAAAAAAGTCCGCCCCTGACTAAAATAACAATGAAAAAAAAAAAAACAAAAGACTATAAAAAATAAAACGATATAAAAAAATTATAAAATATAATATAATTTAATAAAAAATATTTTAAAGACTTTTGCTTATGGAACAGGGACGTGTTATGTCCATTATAATATAAAGTATCCCTTTGGATAAGTCTTTAGTTACAAAAACCATTACCAATATTTTTAGGTACTTATTTATAAATAGGTAGCTGTCGTGGTATGATTATGTTAGCAACAGAGGACAGAGACTTATTATTTACAAGATTCTGGTTTTATAAATATTGTATTTATAAAACAATAGAATTAGAAAAGATTCCTTATTCGAAAAGTGATTTGTATTAGAAGTTCATTAATTCAAAAATTCAAAAACTAACAATTAAACTTGAGACCAAATTGTCGACGAAATGTGTCATCAGCAGAGCTATCATGCACGACGTGATAAAATTATCGACCGATTCAATATTTTTTGTCGAACTCGATAAGAGTTTTTCCCTAACGTGTGTCACGTGATTTTGTTCGTATTTTGACAGAACGACATGACTTATTTGGGTTCACATATTATATCGACAAAACTACATAATTATATCGTCAGAATCTATAAAATGACCGTGACAATATTTTATCACTGTGCATGTGCAATGCCCTACAGGGGGGTTAAAAACTCCACATCGAAAGAATTCATCTATAAAGCAATATTGGAATTTGACATTTGCGCATATAAAAGTAACTGAGCCATGTCAACAGTGATCTCCAATGACCCAATGTGGCCTTTCTAGACCCCCAGTAGCCGTTAAATTATTTACATAATCAAAAAACCACCTACCGTTTAAGGAATCTTTTCAGATTTTTTTAAATACATTATAATAATTAAATCAGATTATTAATGGGAAGTGCGTGATACAATATTTACAGTACAATGTACAATGAATAAGTGATTTACGACATCAAAGTGAATTGTCTAAGTATTTAGTAGATATATTATGATGTATGCTTACTTTTTAAAATTTAAATAAAAAAAAGTAAAGTGAGCTCGATTTTTCCTAATGCCAAAAAAACAATTTAATTGGCAGTCGTATTTGAAAGTGCAGAAAGTGACAACATCACTTTTATAAAATAATTACTAAATACTATAAATTAAAAATTTAATCTCTATTACTTCAGAGTACCAATCATCCCGTTTCTAAGCGGTCTAAAAAACAAGCTACTTTAACGTCCTGAGGATAAAAACTAGAAGCTCAAATGTATGTGGCAGCACTGTTGAGTGTTCCTAAATTTTGTCAGTTCTCCATACAGTCCAGCTAAAATTCGTGATAAATTGCTATAAAATGTGGAGCAACGTAGAGTGTAACCCGTCGGAATGATGAGTTACGAAAAGCCATCAGTTGGAAAAAGGCAGTTTTGATTGAAAATAAGTTTTTCTATGTTTTCTTCTTTCCGATCTTTAGGGAATAAATTTTAATATAACACTGATTTTGCAGTTACACGCTGCGCAAAAGGTTATACTCGTAGTGTAAAAATATAACCAAAACGCTAATGTTTGTTTGGGGACCGTCAAAATTTAAGAACACTCAGCAGTAGCGACACCTGATGGCAGAAACAGGCAGTTTTATCCTCATTGTGACCATAGCGTTACTGTGCGTGGTACCAACAGTAAATGCGACAGAACTGGAGGATTTCCAAAGGACAAACAGCCTTAAAAAAAAAAAAAATATAATTTTATTTCAGACAGATGCCCATATTTGTTAGTATTACAAAAACTTAAAAACTATGTTAGTAGTGACAAAACAAAATTTAATTTAAATATTTGCCAGGCCCGCCTGATGCACTAGGCACATGCATATGTGCATGTACCCAGTGCATCATAAGTGGACAATCTGGCTTATCGCTAATTACCAAATAAAACCATTAACTGTTTCATTTTATCATAATGGAGAAAAAGCCGGTCAGTTGTACCATGCATGTGTCGATGAGTGCCCTGGTTAATGTGTTCCTCTAGTCATTAAATAACATTGATTTAAAAGATGGGTTGCTTTTGCAGTTTCTTGTCATTTCTTCTCAGCCATAACACATTGCGAAATGACGTAGATTGAACAATGTTAAATTGGCCTTCGACAAGTTTATCCATGATCATCATTGTTTATCATTGAATTAATGATTCGGATTTTAATTTCTGGTGCCCGCACGGTTGGGCCGACAACGTAGTATTATATTTAGTTCTAATTAGTAGTGTCGTTCCCGGGAATGTTTCCAAAGTGAGAATGTTCCCGTTGTAAAAACAGTTTGATAGTAAGAACACTGGCTGCTTTTTTTTTCAAATTGTTCTTACCTGTACTCTGGTTTTATCTGCCTAAAAGTTAGGTAATAAAATTCTTTTATAAGTTTTGCACCTTTTTACTACCGGGAACGTTCCCAAAGTGGTAACATTCGCGGGAACGGCTCATCACGTGCTGTAGTAGACATATTATGTATGCTTATATTAAGGTACATTGAAAGGGCTTTGTAACCTGATTTAAAATAATAAAATAAATATTCATGTAAGCGTGATTTTGGTTCAGGCCAAACAATGTTACTGGTAGTCGTATTCTTATCGTACTTAATAAATAACCAGTAGGTAAGTAAGTACTCATTATTCTAAACTAAAACCATAAAACCTTGAAGGCTTTGAAGTATTGTAACAAATGAATAGTGCCAGAAAACTTTTATAAATTAGCGATAATCAATGGCGTTTGTACAAATCGTATGGCCAATATCAATTTGTAAATGTTGCCAGTATGTTAGGGTGCATAGCATGACTACTTATTAAACGGCATTGACTACTTCGCGGTTCGAAAAGCATTGCTTGAAACGCATCAGAAGTTCACACTCCTTCTCGCATTGAAGTACCAGTTGCCGATGGTCCCGGTCACTACTTACTGATGTAAGTACGTAGTCCTTACATGACACAGTGTCAGGGGTCTTTGGCGACTTAATTACCCTGACACTAGAGTTGCCGAGGTTGGTAATCCACCTCATAACCCACACGACAGAAGAAGATGACCAGTTGCGGTATCAACGCGTATTTTTTTGCTCTCAGTGTGTTCGTTCGTTCACTAACGCTTATGCACAGAATATTTGCATTTTAGCATGATAGTGAAGATAGAGTAGGTACTAGATAGAGCCTAGTGTGAAAGAGACAAACTGAAGATGCACTATAGGCTACTTGACAACCTAGTCACACGAGATACTTTTTTGAAACGTCATGACTGTTTTCTTTGGAGTTTGTATGACAATACTATCCTGGGACGTAGTCATTGTTACGTAAATAAGTCGAAAAGTAAAATAAGATTGATTTTTGATCATTTTACACTGGCTTCTGTTTCTAGATTAGCACTTTATATTTTTTCTTTAACCCGGTCAAATACTCTATTCTGACAGCCGTCTTACGCACGGTGATATAACCAAAAGGTATCGGTTAAGGTAAAGATAAGAAGGTAAAAAGTAAGATAGTTACTATACTATTTTTGCTAACCTATAAAATATCACTGACACCTATCTGTACTTAAGATTCCCAGTCCACTAGACTTACGAATTGGAATTCGGCAATAAATTTTAACGTCTCTTATCTTCTGAGCAGACCCTCAAGCAGAGACATCCTGTCACCTTGCCTCCTCACAATGACTGCTGCAGTCAGGGTATCTAGTGAACGGAGAGCCTTAGAGTACTTCAAAGCCTTTCAAGCGTTGAATTACAGTTTGTTACATCTCAAACGCTTAAATTAACACATTCAATAATAAAGCGCGTACCGCTTCCCACGTATATCGGTGAAAATACCATCGGCGAATTCTCCCGGCCAGGTTTCCATTGTCGAAGGACTTAAGATCCTTGGGTGGACCTGGCCAAGGGAATACAATCGCGCCGATGTCACTGTGATGATGGCTCAGGCTTCCGCGATCAAAACAAGCACCAAGTGACCAAGTGACAGAAGCAGACCCCAGAAGCGTGTTAGTGAGTTGGCAGCATTCTCCGGATGGCGAGGTTTAACCCACTTACCATCAGTGATCTGGAGCTGATGAGGTGACCGAACGCTTCGCACAAAGAAGTTGATCATAACGGGCTTGGTTTGGTTCTCTTCGATCTCTACTTCTTGAGGCTCTGGGGTGATGATGCTGAAAGATTTTTTGGTTTAAATAACGGAAATGGTTAGTTCAAGTCAGGGGTAATGAAACCAACACGCTCTTTGTACATATCATTTTATTTCTTCAAATTAATAGTAAGTTCATTTTTCATTAAATTCATATCCTTAGAAGGTTGCCTGGAAGAGATTGCTACCTTAGCAATAAGGCCGCCTGTTGTACTTCCAATTTAATTATAATACTAATGTATTTTTAATGTGATTCAAGTGCAATAAAGAGTCTTTGTATTGTATTGTATTGTAAGTTTCCTGCTGTGCTATGCATTGGTAGGCCGTTTCTTTTCCGTCTCAATGGCAGACCACAACCTTAGTTTGACATGACATAGTGGTAAAAGATTATTATGATGATGCAGAACACAAACTGATGCAAACCATAGATAAACCAACTTACTTTCTAAGCATGAGGTTAACAGATGCTTCTCCTCAGTTGTCTTCAAGTATAGGATTGTAGGATAGAACCATTTAAATTGGAGAAGCTAAACTATAAATAAGAGTTGGATTTGCGCATTAGATATAGGGCAAGCGCAGAACAATACTCGTCAAGGTTCCGACATTTTCTTGACTGCTGGAGCTGTCTTTGGCGATGCTTGAACAATATTGCGCTTTGGGAAAATGGAAAGAAGGTCACCCAGCCACTGTTCTTCGTTTGCACTGATCCTTTGTCGGATACTTTACAGTTATCCTTTTCCACCGATTGTGTAATAAATATCTGTAAGCCAACTTACTTGGGAGAGACGACGGTGATGTTATATTTGCCAGGGGCGAGCAGACGCCAGTAGTCGCCGAATTGTGACAGCCCTACGGTGTGGTCGATGCCGAGCACCGTGACGCGTGCGCCCTAAAAGACATCACCAGTTTAATTATATTGTACTAGCCTTCTGACTTATGTTACAATTATACCGCGCACTAACACCTTCCTCAACTTCGTCTTCGGGGCGACAAGGTCATCCCCAAACTCAGGTCAAAATCGGTAATCTTAGACGGCGCTTGACGTCATTAATTTCATATTATTGTGTTGGCAGTATCGTAATGCTCGACTCCAATGAGTAGAGAACGTAAATATCAACTTAAAATACCAAAATGCTCAGCTGAGGCCGAGTCGAGTGGAGGTGGAGGAAGAGTCGAGTAAACATCTTAGAACACGGGTGTTAGTCTTTCCTTGGAAAGTATCTGCCCTATGTCCTTCTCGAAGTCTCAAACTATCTTCATATCTTCAACGGTGTGCACGTGAAAAGGTATCAGTCAAAGTTAGGTAAGGATACAAAGACACCTTATGATTTCTGATTGGTACAGTTCCCAACACTCGCAGTCGTAAGAGATTATGACCGGGAACATATTGAAGATATTTATTTAAACTCGTGTGATTGTTTTGTGTTGAAAATAAACGATATTGATTTTGTATTTCGAAGCTAAATTGAAAGCTCGTTCGATCTCCACGAGACTACTTAGAATTCTTACGTGCAACCCACGCACCTTTCAACTCTTGTCGCTATCGTTGCTATGCCGCCTACGTCAAAATGGCTACCGGCGCGCGGTGTTCGTAATTACAGCAAGATGGCGACTGAAATATTATTAAGTATTCATGTACCTAATAAGGTACTGAGTGTTCTGTGCCACAATTAAACTGTAAACTACTGTTCCAATTTGAAATAGATATTGTCATAAGACCACTCACGAAATTATAAGTACCTAATGTGTTAAACAAAACCTGTAGACTGTAGTCAGTGTTGCTGGTCGCGAGTTATTTATGGTCGGCTTATTTGAATTTTCGTATTTTCCAATATTTTGAGAGGAGTCGGTTGTGTTTGCTGACAAATTGATGCCGACGACCTAGGCTGAACACACACATTTTCTCTATTCGGGCCATTGATTCGTCTTCTGAGGTCCGGCAGAACTTCAGCGAAAATTTGTTCCTTTATTCTTATTATTATGGGAGATTTACCGTTCCGGTCTCTTATTTTATCTGAGCACGCCCAAATCCATAGGTACACGTTAAATCCTTACACAACGTTACAATACCGACCACCAGTGTGGAGCACTGTGAAGGAATATTTTCTACAACTTCTCCTCGGGTCGACGAGGATGATTCAATAACTTTATTGTCAACTATTATGTTCAAAACGCTAAACTCGACGTCCTGCGTACAACTGATTTAAGAAAGATTAGATTTTGCTACGGCGTAACGTTTCAAGGGCACGCGTTCTAATGATACGTCAAGTTACTACGCAATTATTAAATAGTTATCCTGACGCGCAAGTCTTCGCGCAGCTTCGCCGCCCCCACTACCGTACCGCGCTTGCGCGGTCATACCACGGCTGTAGATGGCGCTCGTCGACGCCATTGATTGTCAATTCGTGGAATCCTGTATTTGGGTTCGCGTAATCAAATGTTACTGATCATACATATATAAACTCACTAGTTTTTACCACCAGGGTAAGCAGAGACTATGAGTTTCCGTTTTGCTTTTGCTTCCCCCACATTTATCTACACACGCGTGTTGGTCTCTCACTGCCATTCTTTCCAACAATCGTAGCCTTATAAATCTTACAGTTCTTCTTCAACTTTATTGGTGGTATTAATTAACTAATCTCAGCTTCGAGACTGTCCTAAAGATCATGCCAATGTGCCATTTCTTATATAAAACAGGGACTTGAACATGATCTTGAGGGCAGTCTCAGCTGAGACTAGTTTATTAATACCACTCCATGTGTCCAAGCCCTCTTAACATTATTTTCCCTTTCCATCATCATATATTTTGTCTTATGTCTCTTGCTACCAACCATTACCGTTTTGTAAAGAACCTGCGAAGACGATGCGACAAAATCTTGATCATCCGCTAACAAGAGACATTTCATTAGTATCTCTTCCATTCGTAATGGTCAATCTAATTCTCTGAATTCATTTAAAGAACTTTCCAGAAATAAGTAGAATTACGCATCCTTGTCTGCCACCAACAAATATGTCGAGCCACGAAGACAGGGCACCATTATTCTTGCCACAGGTACTAAACCTATCACACTAAGATTTCAGCGTCCGTATCAGATTCCCGTCAAACTCGTACTGCACACCACAGTTCAAGTTTCACTACTTTATTATAGGTATTCTCTAAATCTAGCTACAGAATATCCACTAGTGAACCGCAAGTTGTTTTTCAGAGAAGTATCAAAGAGAGAAGACGTGCTCCACGCATTAGCAAAACTAATTAAAGCTAGGATTATAAAGATAAGCAACACATTTAATAAAGGAAAAAAAGACGTACCAGTAGAGCAATGAAAAATAATATTCTTGACATCTCCGCTTCAGGTAGACAAGGAAGTAAATATTTCAATCAGTGCATGAACTATCGCGTTCACAACGTTAAAGTCGACGTAGCTGCTACCTACTATTCCAAAATTTCTAATATTATTTTTGTGAACGCTTCAAAGGCAACCGTTCTATTGAGTACTGACGCGTTATTTAACTACGCAGATGCTACACGGTGGTCCAGAAGGCCCTGACGCGCAGGTCTTCGCGCCGCTTCGCCACCCCCCACCATCGGGCGTGCACGATGACGTATGCACGACGCGGCCGCCATTTTGATTTTCAGTTCGCGGAATCCTCGACTCGGCTTGGGATGCAGCCACCGCCATTTTGTTTTTAAATTCGCGGAATCCTCAATTCGGCTTATGACGCAGCCGTCGCCATTTCGATTTTCAATTCGCGGAATTCTCCATTTGGGTTAAGTAGACACGTCACAATCGCAAAATTAAACCGTTTTAATTATTCATTATTACAACCAGAGAAAGGCAGCTGCAGAGAATATAAATTCTAACACATATTAACTGTTGAAACATCTCCCATAGTCTGGAGCATTCGGCATTCATTCAGAAGACGAAGACGGAACTTTGTAGAAAGCTAAATATAACAAACATAACACAGCATCAAGCATCACGCCTGGGCAGACTCCTCGCCAGCTATAAAAGAAAATATTTATATTCTTCGCAGGTTGTCGCCAGGTCTAGAATTGCAAGCCACGCAGCTATATTCGCCACGCTAAAAGTTACAAAGAAATCTAATATAACCTAAATCCTGTCTGCTAATTTCCTACCTCAGGGTAAAAAGTACGAAAAATAAAAGGTTTTAAAAAGCAGCTAAGTAGTCGTACTTTCTAAGGTGTAGCTGAGAATTCCACTAACCTGAGGAGCGGCAGATTCCTCGTTAAGGACGTAGCCGGTGACGCCAGTGTGGACTTGCTCCATGAAGGCCAGAAGAGGTTCCCTGTTGGCTTCCCAGTACGCAGTCAGGTTGGCAGCGCGAGGATACTTGCAGCAAGACAGTTCGAAGGTGACTTCCATGCAGCCGAAATGCACGTAGTTGAAATCTTGCATGCCGCCTACGAACAAAATTTACTAATCTTCATATCTTCGATGATGATTTTTCGACTTTAGGGGCTTTTGCAATAAAATTAGTTTGAGTCTTCTTTAAAAGCTGCTCGCTTCGATGATCTGACTTAAGGAACCCCGGAAAATCTAAAGCAGCCAGCAGTAACAATTATCACGCCATCAAATTATTTTAATCATAAAAAGACAACTGAAAACTGAAACTGATGAACGAATATGGGTGAAATGATGGAGATCAGATGATGACGATGATTGAAGATATAAAATTGAAAAAATATACGTACCGCTTTCAAACTTCGTTAAGATGATTTCGTCAAAGAGACTCCAGGGTGTGATGATGATTTAAAAAGGAGTGATGCTGAAGAAGAAAGGGAATTACTCCATGTTTCAGAAACAAAACACAACCGGCCTTATATCGGGCTCAGTTATTATTGCCAATCGCGTTTTTTTTATATTCTTCATTGTATCTGCCAACGTTACTTCGATTTTCAACTTCTACCACTTCAGGATTGATCGATCGATTTTTAGGATACCCGGCGAAAGAGATCCGAAAATAGAACAAGCTACTAGAAGGCCTAATTGCGGGAATTTATTCGATGGTAATTTTAAATTATTGAAATAACTAAGTCAAATATGACAAAAGTCCAGAAAATATCCATAATTATTTGAAATTAAATTAACGGATCTGATATAAAGGATGCACGACTTGTCTGGTGTACTGCCGAGCTGTAACTGGGCCCGGGCCGCCCGGATGCAGCTAAGAGGGAGGCTGTGGGTGGTTGGGCGGCGCAGGGGGTTGAAACTGTTGAAATCCTGTCAACAGGCAGCAGATATTTTGATCTAGTTATTCAATTAGCTCGTGGGATATTCAGTTAGGTCCGGCGCGGTCACCCCAGCTATGCACCCGGGGGCTACCCGACCAGCTCAGCCCACTCTTTAACACCGATTATCGATTTTTTTATTAACTACGCTACCGGACATGTTTATTTAAGTTTTGAGTATTTTCGATAGTAATAACTGATGAATAAGCTTTGAAGTCGTTGATAATGAAATTAAAAGAAATTAAGCAACGATTCCTTTGTCCCACACACAACAAATAGCTTCCGTGGTCTAGTGGGTAGAGCGTTAGGCTCACGATCTGAAGTACCGAGATCAATTCCTAATGGGGACATTGTCAAAATAACTTTGTGAGACTGTCCTTTGTTTGGTAAGGACAATGTAGGATTGAATCACCCAAATGTCCGAAATTGTAAAATGATTCCGTGCCACGGAGGGCACGTTAAGTAAAAACACCTCCACCAAACCGCAGTGGAGCAGCGTGGTGGAGTATGCTCCATACCCCCTTCGGTTGATTGAGGGGAGGCCTGTGCCCAGCAGTGGGATGTATACAGGGTGTTTATGTTATGTTTGTAATTTCTTTATGCGATAGCGTTTGTCCGCATTAAACAAGCATAGCCTTGTTAATTATCTGATTAATGTGCGAGAAACAAAGAGTATATTCATTCATGTATTCTATATTTGGGAGATTTATCTTTATTATTTATTACTTAACTTTGTAACAAGGAGAATAATTGTTAGTGAACAAGCTGATTTCAAAAAAAAAATTCTCTACTAGCGTGTATTAAATTTATCTTACAGATGTTAAAAAAATATTACAATAGAAACGGAAATCCGTTATTGCCGAAGAATCTTGACACCGTGATGCAGAAAATGTAGTAATCGGTACAGAGACATCTAGCGGATTTTAAAAACAAAAATACTATACATTATAATATGTATGTATGGTGCGTTTTAACCCCTCACGTGTGATAGTCGTCGATCGCCAGTCTATTTGAAACAATTAATAAGGTGAGCCGTGGTAGCCCTGTTGGTAGAACGTTTGCCTCACTTTGAAGTCGCAGGTTCGAATCCAGCACAGGCCTAAACCAATGATTGTGGAAATTGTTTTCGAATTCATATTTGGATCAGAAATGATTATCACGCGCTCAGCGGTGAAGGAAAAGATCGTGAGGAAACGCACATTCCCGAGAAAAGGATTTTCGGAGTGATGTGACCTAACCTGTACTGGGCTGGTTTTCCCTTCACGGGTCGGAAGGTCAGATCGCTTCTGTAAAAAACCTTTTTTATTTTTTTGACGTAACTTATTGTAGATTTGCCGCAGATGGCATTACCTACTTGGCCGGACAAATGGGGAGCGCTGGAGGCTCTCACCCGGTACAACGTTTAAGACATCACGCCTGAGGGTGTCCAGTTGGGCGCGAACCTCGGCTCAGAGCGTCGTCTGAGAGGAAAAATATTTGAACTGTAAAAAACCGGACCTGTCAAATCTTCAGGTTAGTTTAGTGGACCCTGTGAAAAACGGGATAATGCTAGGGTGATGCTGATACCAACCTTTGACGGCATACCAGTTGGCACCATTAGTGATTCCGTCCTTGAAGCTCTCAGGAGGGCAGGTGTTACCCTTATGCATGTCGGCGTGGCGGGAGGCATACACGTTGGCCAGGCGTTTGAATAACACGTCGTCTGGTGACTTGCTCTCCTCACAGCATTCCTTGCCGGAGCTGCAAACATATCTGAGTTGTAGACCTGGGTTGGTGGCAGACTTTAAGTGGATTTTTTGCTGAACACTTCCATGCGGTAAAATCAAGTCAATCCTGATCGACTATAAAAATTACGCTTTAAAGCGTCCAGAAACCTACTTAATAAAACTTACAATTGTAAATTACAACGTTGTATTACCCAGTTGTATGCATACATATACACACACATACATATATTTTAATTTGTTTATATTTTATTAAATTTATTTTTTGTCTTAGTTTTATATAAGTAGGTACATAGGTTGTTAGTGACTTCCATATCGTAACGAATACTGAGTGGGATGATTCAGATCATGATTCTGAGTTAATATCAAGTGGAATTTTACGTCGCAAAATTCATGAAAATATTAGTCTTTTTTTTAAATTATTTTCAGTTTCATACTTTTGCGACGGAAAATTCTACTTGAAATCAACTCAGAATCATAGTCTGAACCATCCCTCAAAGATTTCATTACAATGTCACTAAGTCCCTGTATTTGTTCATGTTATTTAAAAAAATTTGTACATGTATGTAGGTATGTCTATCTATAGTATTATACACTGCATGTCTCCTAGTCACGTAGGTCAGCTGGAAGAAATCTCTTTCTTAGGAATAAGCTTACCTGTACTGTCTGTTTGCTCTGTATGTTTCTTATGACTATTCTATTGTGTAAAAAAAAATATATAAAACGACAATTTGGAGCTTTGCTATAATTTATCGTAATTTACAATTGTAAGTTATCGTAAAATTTTATAATTGTAACGTTCATTAAACAGGGTCCGTTAACAGGTTAAGGCCGGTTGCAGTTTGGACGCGTCTTACGAATTTGCAAAGTACGGTCACGAGCATTAATATGTATACACTTTGATAACAAGTCACATTTCTTTTTTGACAAATTAAACCGTAAGTCTCACTAAATGTCAAATATGATAGTGCGACAGGGTTGTAAAGTGGGTACATGATATTGCTCATGACTGTAGGTATTAAACGCTTAAGTACAGGGGGTTAAAAAGGCCACATTGAAGCGATTCACCTGAATCTAAAAAAGTAACATTGCTATTTGACATTTGTTGACATTGGCCTCGATTCCTGCAAACACATCCTAATTTTATTTTAAGTTATACCTGTCATTTTCTTATCCACCGAAAATAAAAGGGACGGATGATTGAACTGTTAATTTTAAAAGGAATTAATAAACCGAGCGAATAAAATAGGCATCTCGAAATAATTAAAATAGAATTGAATTATTGCTTTAATATCAAATTGCAATATTGTTTTCTTAGATGAATTGCTTCGATGTGGCCATTTTAACCTGTTTTCTTATATCATGAACGCAACAATCAGCGTCTACGGCGCCGAAGACGCGCGTTCCTGAAACGCAGCTTCATTTAGAAATGTGTCTTCAATGATAAGTACCGTTTTGAAATGGATACCAAATCCGCATTAGAAATTTATAATCTAGAAATACAATTCGCATTTCGCCAAGCAGCTGAGAGACATGTGTACTATACATACATATTTAAACCATTTTCTTTAATTCCACTTTCGATCATAGCTCTCGTGTCAATATTCTAAAATGATGTCTAATCTTCTTCTATTCCATTACCTCATAAAAAAAATCGTTTCTTCATATTAATTAGTCACATGATTAATTTCCGAAAATAACTCGATAAAACAGGGAAACACCCGACTGTGATGCTTATAAAATAACAAGGATGAAGTCAAGATAATAATCATTTTTTTATCTTATTTTTATCTACGGGTCACATTTAAAAATTACAATTATCTTACCCCGTTTGCATGTACCTCCTATTGCGGCGGGGAAGAAATAAATTGATAATATTAGTATTTTTATAACTAACATTTTTATAATTAAAATACTAAGGGCTTGTTTCTTAACACTGCTGATAAACTGACTGATAGCATATCTGCCTGATAAGTGTCTGATAGCAGTAGTTACCTATAGGACTAATTCGAGTAGTAGGTATGAGAAGTATGACAATTCCATTATCTTTTGTGTAAGCCAGTCTTAGAAGGTACCTACGGCATAGAATTAGGAATAATACTACGTATAGAACGGCAACTCTCCGCTCCCCACCAGCGGCTGAGCTAGGTCTACCTCACCCCCCCCTCGGACTTAGTCTTCAGTCTTCTATCGTATGCGTCAGACGTCACACAAACAGATGAGCGTGTACGATAACGTCAATGTGTAGCGTCTGAGTAAAACGAGGTGTTTTGTATGAAGTGTCCGGGTTGTGCTGGTTCTTCTTTGACTTATAACACCGTCCATGATAATAATGTAGTGTATGATAATAATGAAAAAAAAAGAAAAGAAAAAAGTAAGATGATACCGTGCTTCGGAGGGCACGTTAAGCCGTTGGTCCCGGCTAGTAGCCGTAAAAACACGCATTGGAGCAGCGTGGTGGAGTATGCTCCATACCCCCTTCGGTTGATTGAGGGGAGGCCTGTGCCCAGCAGTGGGACGTATATAGGCTATTTATGTTTATGTATGTGTGATAATAATGTAATATTTGATGAGAGTGGAAGAAGCGAAAGTTTTGTGTCAGGATCGTTGTAACTGGAATTCCGTGGTATCTGCCTACCCCCAACGGGAAATTGGCGTGATCTTATTTATGTATGTACATTCATGCATGGGCAATATCATGTACCCACTTTAGAACCCTGTCGCACTATCATATTTGACATTAAATGAGACTCGCAGTTTAATTTGTCCAAAAAGATAATGTGAAATGGCTTCAAAGTGTATACATTAGTACTCGTGACCGTACCTATGTAGTATATGTATATACAAATAGATACATTGAGTAGAAAATATTGATGAATATAAGTACCTATATTAGCGGGAACAAAAGCTTAAAGTATTAAAGCGAAAAAATAATCCGTGTAAGTGTTTTAGAAGACGTTGCTAATTGGGCAGGCAAAAACACGAATGTATCCTCGAAGGGGAAGGTAGAGGTCTGTAGGTAATTAGGTTTAGGTAGTATTCGGATAAGACAAATCGATAGACATAGAGATGCGCCGAACAGTGATTTAACTGAAAACCGAATATTGGTGCTAATTCCTGTAAACACCATCTTATTTTATTTTAAGTTATATCTGTCATTTTCTTATCCGCCGAAAAGGAAAGAGACGGGTAATCGACAAGCATAAAATTTATGGAACACACGTCAATTTTAAGCACAAATCTAAAGCAATCGTCTAAAAATTTTACACTGGCCAATAACCCGACAGAATTATGTTGACAGCACACGTCAAATGTTTTGCATACCAGCGAGATACCTTTTTGATTCGCCCGGGTTACCCATTCATTTACACATTCTTTCTAAAATTAAGAGCTATCAATCATCCGTCCCTTTCCTTTTCGGTGGATAAGAAAATGACAGGTATTACTTAAAATAAAAATTTGATGGCGTCTGCAGGAATTAGCACCATTATTCGGTTTAAAAATTACCGGTTTCGCGCTACGTCTAACTAAACCATCTGAGAAAGTAACAGATCAGATCTATTAAACATCTCTAAATTATTTCTTTTTTATTTTAAAATATAGGATTGTTTTTGCTTTTCGTGCCGAATACCGAATACCAAGCGGGTAGCCGTGTTGGTATAACGCTAGAGGTCGCAGTTTTGAATCCAGCATAGGCCTAAACCTATGATTGTCGAATTTGTTTTCTAATTCATGTTTGGATCATAAATTATTATCACGTGCTCAGCGGTGAAGGAAAACATCGTGAGGAAACCCACATTCGGAGGTAGGTCCCAACCTAGCCTGTATTGGGCTGGTTTTTCTTTCGCTGGTTGGATGCTCAGACAGGCAGTCGCTTCTGTAAAAATCCTTCGTGTGTTATAAATATTCCCAATTTGGGAACATTCCCGGGAAAGGGGCATCACTGATTGCGATGGATGTACCTCTGACTAGCCTAGTCGTTTTTGTTATGTTAGTGAAGAATTTTATTTTGCTGCTGTTTGTTATACCAACATAATAAATAGGTGGTAAGCCGTATCGCCATCTATAATGGTTAAGCCAACTGTGTAAATGAAAACTAATAAGCAAAACCCGTACAAAACCTTAAAATTTCGCGAAAAAAAAAATGAGAAGAAATATTACCCCGATGTTTTGTTAACTTCCAGACGTTTTCTGGCTTCACACGAAGTTTCAAAAATTGTCAAGAAACCTTTTCAGGCAGTCACGCGTCCGTGACGAAACATTTTAAAAGTTGAGTAAAATTAATTGTGAAGCTGCTATTTCACGTGGAGGTGAATTGTTATTTTCTCTTCGTTTTTTTTTAGGTATTTCTTCATATTGGACTTTAGCAAGTTTACGTAAACAGAATATATATCTGGTATTTATTTTGTCATACTGAATGAATTTCAACAGGTCTCTGTTCCAAGCCAGGTCTAAGATCCAAGCCTGTAACGTCCTTCACAAACAAAGCACAATCTCACAAAGTGATTTCGACAATGTTCATCGAATCGAACCCAAACCTTCAGATCGTGAACCCACCGCCAAAAATACATAAATTATTATTTGTATATACCTATATGTTGATAATAAATAAAACCCCATAACAAAAAAAGGTCTTATTCAGATAGATCTTATAAATATACACCTAGCGTTAACAACATTCAATCTTTTAGGTACTGAAAGTTAAGAAGACATGGAATTCTTTCAGATGCTAGGTATACCTACGCTGATTGAACTGCTGTGTCAAATTCAAATTCAAAAATATCTTTATTCAGTAGGTAACATAGTTACACTTTGAATCGTATTGTTTTACATAACGAACGTCTCATCCGCCTAAAACTACCACAGCTTCTCACATCCTGCATAGCCGGGGAAAAGAAGCTGCAAGAAAATCCTCGGCACAGGGCCCTAGAAGTTCTGTTTTAAAAAGAACCTAAAACACTGTTATACAATTTAGTAATTTGGCTGCCTAATATCAGTTCCCAGACAGGTCACGGGTTCGGACCCCAGCTCGGGGTCTCATAACTTTGCTACTTTTTAGAGAAAACAGGGTTCCATAATAAAATTCCATTGTAATTTCGTGTTTTGACGTCTAGTAAAATGTAACTGATTTGACTAGTTGAAAATTAGCCTTGAGTCTCTATCTAACCCATTATTGACCGATCACTTGTGTGAATACTAAATTACTTGCAGTAAAATGCCGTTGCGTTATCACTAGCGGTCATTAGCATGCATGCTTCAATAATAATTATAGTTAATTTGCGCATAAAACGACAGATAACATAATGAAGTGTGTTTACATCCCTTTTTACATTGATTGTTGTTGGTTTGTGGGCACGGCTATTGGCCGTAAGAAACACCACCAACCCGCAGTGGAACAGTGTGGTGGGTTATGTATATATTTTTTACAATAAAATACCAGACAGTGCTGGAAAGAGTTGAAGAAAAGAGAACCATATTGAAGAATGTAGAGAACCGGAGAGGAAATATGATTGGCCACCTGATACGACACGATTCATTTATAACAAACATCATAGAAGGAAAAATTGAAGGGAAGAGAGGAAGGGGTAGACCTAGGAAAACATTTATGAAACAAATCAAAGAGAAGGTGTAGGTCGTGTCATATCAGAGGGTGAACGTTTTGGCGGGAAGAAGAGAGGAATGGCGATTACTCCACCGACAAGAGCGCAGCTCTTAAATAGAGAGAGGGAGACCAGACAGTATTTTGAATTTGTCAGAAAATAAATTTAAAGCTCATGTGAAGCTTACTTTATGTAAAAAAGCTTATTATAAGATAACTGATTACCTAAATGATAAAAATGCCTGGTGTTAAATGTGTTCCTCTAGTTATTAAATGTCTTCTTCCTTGCGCTATCCCACTTTAGGTCGGGTCGGCTCTTCTAATTTTGCGGCACCATGACATTCTGTCTAGGGTTGTCGGGTCGGGTAAATTTTCATTATTTAGTAATCGGGACATGCTGGTCCACCAGGTATAAGGAGGGCGTCCTCTGCCTCATTCCTCTAGTTATTAAGTAACTTGTAATTTATACCTACTAATTTAATTTATAACTTGTAATTTATAAAGGCCTCTGTGGTCCAGTGGTTGAGCGTTGTGCTCACGATCCGGAGACCCCTGGTTCAAATCCTGGTGGGGACAAATCACTTTGTGATCCCTAGTTTGGTTAGGACATTAAAGGCTGATCACCTGATTGTCCAAAAAGTAAGAGGATCCGTGCTTCGGAAGGCACGTTAAGACGTTGGTCCCGGTTATTACATACTGATGTAAGTTAGAAGTCGTTACATGAGTCATGTCAGGGGCCTATGGCGGCTCAATAATAACCCTGACGCCAGGGTTGATGGGGTTGGTAATCAACCTCACAATCCACACGATAAGAGAAGATCATAATATAGAAATTTTATTCCTCGAAACTTAAATTTGTCGAAAGATCAACTGTTCTCAAATGACAAAACAAGTCGGCAATTCGAAAACAAACCAGTTTGGCGAAAGTTATGCCTTGAGTGACGCGTGCGCACATAACAATTAAAACATTAGTCGCACCTTGTACTCGCAGTGTTACGTGTTCTATCATTATGTCATCAAGTTATTGATCAAGATCAATAATAGAGATGTTTTTGGAAAGTGAATTCAGGTCCTTAGCATCTTTGAAAAGATCGTTGATGTAAACATCCTTAATTTTAAAAAATACAATTATTTTTACAACTATATTTTGGAGAATGAAAACGTGCTAAATTTTCTTTGCTTCAGAAGAATATACTATACTGTCCTAACGGCCTCTGTGGTGCAGTGGTTTCGCGCTAGGAACTAACACGAAATAAAGATAATCATCATCACTCACCTGGAATCGTCGTAGGGGTAGCTCGCAACCACAGCACCTCCGTGCAGATTACCAGACAGCACGAATCTCTTGCTGAACAGCCACTTGATCATCGCGATGGTCTCCGGCTGCCGACCTTCGTAGAGGAAGTCGTCGAGGGGAGACTCGAAGGTGTCGAACTGATCGGGAAAGTCGCGGTTTAAGTCGACACCATTTGCGTTGTTCCTGCCGACGTAGTTCGGAAGCGATTCGCAGTTCCCTTCCTGTAAACGAAAGGGGTTTATAGACGCTGCTGGAAGGAGTATTATCCGGCAAAATAGGGTATGCCACCGAAGGAAAATCTACAATACTTTACATATATAAACTTACAAGTTTTTAAATTATTTTCAATCTTATATTGTGCTTTAAGCTGCATAGAACACTGATAAAAAAAGACATCATCATCATCATCAGCCCATTAACGTCCCCACTGCTGTGGCACAGGCCTTCCCTATGGATGGATAGGGAGATCGGGCCTTAAACCTATTTTTTTTTTTTGCGTGACTTATTGTAGGTTTGCCGCAGATGGCATTAACTACTTGGCTGGACAAATGGGGAGCGCTGAAGGCTCTCACCCGGTACAACGTTTAAGACAACAGGCCTGAGGGTGCCCAGTTGGGCGCGAACCTCGGCTCAGGGCGTCGTCTGAGAGGAAAAATATTTGAAAGAATTAATCGACCCTAGTGGGTCGATAGCGATAAGCGCTGAATGAGGGAAATCGTCGACCACGCCGGCGGGGTCGGTATCGGGGTCCTGAAGTGTTTGATGTCGCGAGCTGATTGGCTGCCTCTATGGCTAGAGTAATCGGGTCGTCGGGATCGTATATTACGTCCTTCGGACGCCGATACTTTTCAGTACCGTCCCTAAGCAGGATGTATTCGGAAGCCGCAACTACCAGGGGGGGCCTTAAACCATCACGCGGGCCCAGTGCGGATTGATGGTTATTAACGCCTGCTAATGCAGCCGGGACCATGCCTTCCGAAGCACGGAGGAGCTCGAGATGAAAAAAACATTAATGTATGACAACATTCCACCTACATAAGTAGTCTGTTCGCGTTGTTCGATTTACATTAAAGTGCAGATCAAAATCTTAATTAAACATTTCCCACAAGAAAAACACCAACCATCATTCTTAGTAATCAAGTAGACATTCAAAATTTTTTTTCGTTACGGTGTGACTAACACGCTGTATAGTGTATCCGTCGTGCTCAATAAAGAATAATTATATTGCATTGTCACCTGATTGTCCGAAAAAGTAAGATGATTCCGTGCTTCGGAGGGCACGTTAAGCCGTTGGTCCCGGCTATTAGCCGTAAAAAAAAAACACCTCCACCAACCCGCAGTGGAGCAGCGTGGTGGAGTATGCTCCATACCCCCTCCGGTTGATTGAGGGGAGGCCTGTGCCCAGCAGTGGGACGTATATAGGCAGTTTATATATATATATTATATTGCATTGTATATTGTTATTTTTAAACTAGCTTCTATGCGATCAGTTGCGTCTACAGTATTATCACCCTTACCCCCCGTAGGCAGCGCGCCAAACTCATAACAATAAGGCCCATAGCCCACGGCGTATTTTAAACGCGCAGAAGTCGCGCCTCTCAGGAACGCGCGTCTTAGACGCTGATTGTTGCGTTCAGGGTTTCTTATACCCTGACAGGGGGGTTAAAATGGCGAAATTAAGTGCGCAATGCAAACACATGTCAAATATCATTATTGCTTTCTTAGATGAATTGCTTCGATGTGGCCATTTTAACACCCCAGGTATGCTCAAAAGTGATAGCTAACATTTCAAGGTTAGCCCAGCGTCGTCATCCCACCCTGCGTTGCCATTTTGTAAAAAATAAATTACCCACAACCAATGTTTTTATATTTACTTTGAAATTTTGAACTTTTAGTAAAAGATTTACTTTCAGTATTATTGCTTTTTATATATGTGACAAGTAATAGTAATTAAATACATTAGTCAGTAATTCACTTAATTTCAATAATAAAGTTTACGTCCTTGGAAAGTTGGAGATACCAACTTAATGGTAACACTTACGCCATCAAAGGGCTAGCAATGGCAGCCTGGGATAGGATTGAGCATACCTAGTCTTCTTATGCCATGGTTGCGTTTGCATTGATGATACAAGCACGCGCATGAAGCGCATATTCGCGCGTTTGAAGCGATATAAATTGTATCGCTGTATCTGCACGTATACGCGCAGTAGAGCGCGTTTCCGTGTGCTTAGGTTACAAGGAAGTGATCGAATCGTGTTTTAATCGCGTATACGCGCGTAATCTGCACGTCGTATACGCGTTTAAAATACGCCGTGAGCTATGTGCCTAAGAGAATCCTCGTACATTCCGTAGCAACAGGTTGTCTGACTCGAGACGCCGTGGGCGAAAGACAAGGGTACTTGCTATCTTAACGAGGCATTATTATTTGCTATTTTTGTGATTTTCCAGAAAGATCTTTAAATTTTATTAATTTCGATATCGACGTTTTATAGTGAATATTCGGAATCGCCTTTTGGAAAAAGCACATTTTCTTCAACTAAACCGTAATTTCTTTCAATTAATTACATTCCGGGTAAAAATTGAGATGTGAGCTTGTCTATTGCGTGGTGTTGTTAACAAAAATCACATGCAAATGCGATTTTTCAAAAAGTTTCGTTTTCTTCATAAGGCGATGATATGCACGTTTTGAAGAGAATCATAAGTTAAATGAGACGGAAGTATTAAAGATGATTAACAAAAGCGTATGTAAATGATAGAGTCGGAAGAGGAAGGCCTCGGCGAACATCATCATCATTAATTTAAGAGCCATGCTCTTGTCGGTGTAGCATTCTCCATTCTTGACTATCAAAGGCCAATTCTTTCACTTCCTTATAAGACACAACGTTCGCCTTCTCTTTAATCTGTTCCATGTAAGCTCTTCTTGGTCTTCCCCTTCCTCTCTTTCCTCGTAGCTTCTCGTCTAGGACGTTTTAATAAATTCGTCGTGTCCAATCATCTTGCCTCTTCTGTCTTCAATAACTCACAATGGTGCTAATTCCTGTAAATACCATCTAATTTTATTTTAAGTTATATCTGTCATTTTCTTATCCGCCGAAAAGGAAAGGGACGGGTAATCGACAAGCGTAAAATTTATGGAACACACGTCAATTTTAAGCACAAATCTAAACCAACCGTCTAAAAATTTTACATCAGTCAATAACCCGACACGTTCATTTACTCATTCTACCTAAAATTAAGAGCTGTGAATCATCCGTCCCTTTCCTTTTCGACGGATATGAAAATGACAGATATAACTTAAAATAAAATTAGACGGTGTCTCCAGGAATCGGGGCCAATATTTGCCTCTTTTCCCTTGCTCTTACTAGCACTTCCTCATTTGTAACCCTTTCTGTCCAACTTATTATTTCCTTCCTCCTCCAACACCACATTTCAAAGGCTTGAGGTTTCTAGGCGAACATACCGCGATAAAATTCAAGATGTTATAAAGAAAGGTCAGGTCGAGTAGGTGTGAATATTTTGATGAGCGAAGAAATGAAAGGTACTAAGCTTCGCTGTCTAAGGACAAGTTCTTGAAATAAAGTGTAGATAGTTAAAGGCAATAAGTATTCGCGAGATACAATGGGTGACATTATACAAAGCTCACACCCCTGACCACTGTCCATTCCCATCTCGCTCTAACAACATTGACACGTCAAACAATACGGTATTATTAATCCGACCTCTCATTAAAAGCTTTCAACTGAAGGGGAACGAATGAATAGCAGGATCAGATTTACTATTGTGTTGTTTTTACGAATTAATTAGTGCGCATCCCTTTGAAGCCTAGCGGCTCCGGGCAGAGCTAGCAGCTAGCTTGTATTCTCAACTATATTGCGAGGCAATGCAGCTCAAATTTACAGCGAATATTGCAGCCGCCAGTTCCAGGGACCTCGATCAATACCTGTGTTGAAGCCCTTTTATTAATAGCTAGGTAACATCCGGACGCTAGGAGCGCTGTGTTACCGTTCATATTTTGATGGCTAGTACTGCACTTGTGACGTTCTGTCGTCGCGGCCCGGCTAGGTACATTTGTACAGAATTCCTTGTAACTCAACTACCTACGCCCAGCCTGAGAACGTTGCCATAACAACCGTGCACAAGTACTAAGTTCCGTCCGACATTTTATTATTATTTCTAACATACATAATATAAACAGTCTATTACGTCCTACTGCTGGGCACAGGTCTCCCCTCAATCAACCGGAGGGGGTACGGAGCATACTCCAACACGCTGCTCCAATGCGGGTTGGTGGAGGTGTTTTTACGCCGGGACCAACGGCTTAACGTGCCCTCCGAAGCACGGAATCATCTTACTTTTTCGGATAATCATTACCAAACAAAGGACAATCTCACAAAGTGATTTCCACAATGTCCCCATCGGGAATCGAACCCGGACCTCCAGATCGTGAGCCTAAAGCTCTAACCACTAGACCACGGAGGATGTTTCTAAGCGCGAAAAATTATAACATCCGTATTCTAAGATGTTCATTCTACTCTTCTTCCACTTGACTGGGCCTCAGCTGAGCATTTTGGTATTTTAAGTTGACATTTACGTCCTCGACTTGAGGACTTTACTCACTGGAGTCGAGCATAACATACTGCCAACATAATAATACGAAATTAAAGACGCCATGACTTACTGGAGTTAACTCGAGATAACGTAGAGGCGCTGTTTAAAAATACCGATTATGAGCTAAGTTCGAAGAAGACTTTGAGGTCTTCTCAACTGAGGACGGAAGCGAGCAAGGTTGGAGTTAACATCTTAGAAAAAGGGTGTAAGTCTATGATTTCGATGTCGATCGAGACTGGTGCTAATTCCTGTAAACACCATCTAATTTTATTTTAAATTATATCTGTCATTTTCTTATCCGTATAAAAGGAAAGGGACGGGTAATCAACAAGCGTAAAATTTATGGAACACACGTCAATTTTAAGCACAAATCTAAATCAACCGTCTAAAAATTTTGCATTGGCCAATAACCCGACAGAATTATGTTGACAGCACAAGTCAAACGGTTTGCATACCAGCGAGAAACCTTTTGATTCGCCTGGGTTATTCATTCATTTACTCATTCTGCCTAAAATTAGGAGCTGTCAATCTTCCGTCCCTTTCCTTTTCGGCGGATAAGAAAATGATAGGTATAACTTGAAGTAAAATTAGGAGGTGTCTGCAAGAATCGGGGCCACTGTCTGCGGACGAGCAATGATTGATATAAGAATAGTCATTGCTTTTACGGTGCGCCGTGGTATACAAATTTGAATAATGCGGTCAAAGAAAAACAAAGAAATCGTAAAAGACAATGGGCTGGCGCTCTGCCTAGCTCGATAGACATTACACGCTTGATTTTATGTAGGTATGTACCTGATACAAAGAAAACTTGATGAAAATGCGTTTTGCAATTAGTTCAGTCACAAACAAAAACCACTTACGTAATACATTTCAGTTGAAAAGTATAAAGACGAACAGTATTTATATTTTTTATTGTTCAAGTTTTGAATGAATTTCGTAAACACGGAGCTCAAAACATGCTTAAATATTGATTGTGTAAACTGTGGACTACGACTCGACGTAGGCACAAAGCTACCAGCTAGCTAGTAGGCTTGAGTTACCTTCTTTACTGGACTCAAATCAAATCAAAAATGTTTTTATCACCAGAAATATTATAGAAGGGAAGATAGAAGGAAAGAGCTTAAGAGGAAAAACAGGAAGAGCTTACATGAAACAGATTAAAGAGAATATCTTCTATCGTATGGGTTGTGAGGATGATTACCAACCCCATCAACCCTGGTGTCAGGGCGCCATAGGCACCTGACATGACTTATGTAACGACTACGTACTTACATCAGTAAGTAATAACCGGGACCAACGGCTTAACGTGCCTTCCGAAGCACGGATCATCTTACTTCGTGTCGTTTCGTCGTGTCTTATAAGGATGTCAAAGAATTGGTCTTTGATAGACAAGAATGGAGAATGCGACACCGACAAGAGCGTGGCTCTTATGATGATCAGAACTGGGGAGGAAAGGATAACCACAGAATGCGCTTAGCAGCTTATAATCTCGGGTATTTCGTTAAACCGACTAAAATAATTATACCCTTTGGAACATTATGTTATTATGTTTTGGGGCAAGTCACAGGTACCTAACCTGAAACCTGACAGAGGGCAGCAGTAACTGTCAGTACTATTCAGAGGCGGAGGACACGAGTCCTAGTATGGCTTTGTAATAGACTACTCTGGGCGCCATCCTACTTGCGTCAGACAGAGTACTGCGGGGCGGAAGGCAAGAGGGAAACCACTGCCCTATTTTTCCCTTAAAAAGTAGCATGGAAAATGCTGCACCGATAAGAGCGTGGCTCTGAAATCAGAATCATTTATTCAACGTAATTATCATGGATAAACTTGTTGAAGGTCAATGTAACGTTTTTGAATTTACGTCATTTCGCAAGGTGTTATGGCTGAGGAGAAGAAATGACAAGAAACTGCAACAGCAACACATCTTTTAAAAACCAATGAGGATATACATTACAAGTTATTTAATAACTAGAGGAACACATTCAATACCAGACATTTTTATCATTTAGGTAGTTATTAATCTTATAATAAGCTTTTTTACATAAAGTAAGCTTCACAATGAGCTTTAAATTTATTTTCTGACAAATTTAAAATATTATCTGGTATTTTATTGTAAAAACGTATACATAACCCCAAAAAAGATGAAATTTTAATTTACTTAATCTAGAATTTTGAATAGCCATTTTATGTACCTTTAGGACTCTGTCGCACTAACATATTTGACATTTAGTGAGACTTACAGTTCAATTTCAAGGCCGGTCACAGGATGGGTGACCACAAAAAAAAGTTTTCATCTCGAGCTCCTTCGTGCTTCGGAAGGTACGTTAAGCCGTTTGTCCCGGCTGCATTAGCAGTCGTTAATAACCATCAATCCGCACTGGGCCCGGGTGATGGTTTAAGGCCCGATCTCCCTATCCTTCCATAGAGAAGGCCCGTGCCCCAGCAGTGGGGACGTTAATGGGGTGGTGATGATGACAGTTCAATTTGTCAAAAAAGTTAATGTGACATGGTCCCAAAGTATACATATTAATGCTCGTGACCGTACTATTCAAACGGGGATTTTGTCAATGACACATACCAACTATTTTATGGCAGTGTATAAGTGAAGTAATTAGACAAATACATATTTATTATCTTACCTATTATTATTGAATGCTTTGCTTTGGATAGATAAGAACTTGTTTCTATGATCATCCAGGTCAAGTATGTTAGGTAACCTAACTGCTAATTACACGCTATACTTACTTTTATTATTATTATTTTATGATTTTGGTTTGTTTTTCTTCTTTTTTTTGTTAATGATTTTTGATCTTGATTTTATTTTTGTTATGTTTTTTTTTCTGTGTATTGATTTCCGTGTGGTTTCTGTCCTGTGTTGAATGTAATGTACCTGTCTGTCTGTGTCTGTGGTGTTCGGATGTAATAAATGTTTCTTTCTTTCTTTCTTTCTTTAATTATACTGGCATTTCTGGAATATTCGATTTTTGGCGTGACTTATTGTAGATTTGCCTCAAATGGTAGGTCTTTACTTGGCCGAAAGTGAACTCGAGAAATTTTAACAATATAGATTTTCCGAGAATTCGGAAGTGAACGTTACGTATTAGGGAAAATACTGTTATCGATACCGTAACATGACACAAATAACATTTATTTCAATTTACTTTGCAGTTTAAAAACTATCTCTATCTTTTTCTAGTTCTTACTGTATGTAAAAGATTTTGTCGCTCCAGAATTGGCTTGCACAGCCATGAAGAAAGTGCATGACTCTCTGAAAATTATAGTCATGTATGAGGCCTATGATTGCAACGAACAAACTGTCTGTTCTGCCAATGTCTAACGTCTGCGCTGCCGTTAACGCCTTACTTTCTGGACGTATCATAACTGAAGAAGATCACGGGAGTTAAATAGGCCACATCGAAGCAATTCATCTAAAAAAGCAATAAAAGGAAGTGCGCAATGCAAACAAAAGTCAAATAGCAATATTGCTATTTTAGATGAATAATTGCTTTGATGTGGCCTCTTTAACCCCCCTGGTCAAGTTTATTTAGATAAGATATTAGGTGTAGGAAATAGATGGAAAACTTGTTGTGCGTGCAATAGATATGAGTAACCATCCAGTGTGATTGATAACTACACTATTAGGTAGGTACCTATCAAACAAGCATTCTTGTTTGAGGTGCGGTTTCCTGAAGTCATACTACAGTTGTAGGTGTGCAATATGAAGATAACATAGCATCTCGCCTGTATCCTTGAAGGAGTAGGCAGAGGTGTATAGTATACGCACCCACTCTTCGCCAGCTATGTTTAAGTCCCATGTAATAGGGGGTAAACCTATTGCCATTGACCGGACATAAATAATGAAAACCACGCAATATCAATGATTCCAACATAAATTCAAACTCATAAAGTTTGCCTGGCCTGAGCGAAGTGAGCGAGCAGACGGTGGAACAAAATGGCGGCCGCCATATTCGCCCACACACCTACACAAAATGGCGTCTATATTCGCATCTCGTTCTAAAGCCTTCTCTGTCTATCTAGTACAACCCGCTCAGTCAGCAAAAACTATATTGAGAAAACTTTTTTGCTGTTTAATTTTACTTTGCCTTGGCTTCTATTGCTCTAAACAGGTGGTGCGGTTAAGGCTAGTAACCCTGTGTTTAAAATATTTAAATAAAATGTAGAAGTAGAATAAGAAAAAGAAAAAAAAAAAAGAAAGAATAAGAAGAAAAAGAATTAGAATAAGTTTATCCTGTAAATGTTTTGTGAATTTGTGTGCAATAAAGTGTTTTTATTATTATTTATTTATTATTAAGTAATTTTTTTAAGAATCTTACTTTTAAAGCGTACTGGTGGCTACAACGGCCATTTTGAATCCCCGGGGCTTCCCGAGTGAATCGCGCGGCGGGATTCCAACATGTCAGGCACGCCTTTTCAGCCGGCCTCAACAAAGGCATATTCGTATGAAGGTTTTCCAATACACACGGTATTAATTTCTATTGAATTTTGCAGATATTGGAGTGCATAGAGGGGATGCAAAGAAGCCTATAAATGCTTTGGTGCATACATTACGAGCTGAATAGATAAAATGAATGCTTTTGCCTGATTTTTATTACAAGGTGAATATCAGACCCTATCTAAACATTAATAGAACACATTCAGATTCAATAGCAAAGCTAACAAGAGCAGATACATCCTTATTATATTTTTAACCTATGGTCCTCTACAATGCGTAAATACAAAGTAGCAACAAAATTAATATATTTCTTTTCTTCTTCAATTTATTATTTTTCGGTGCACTTTTGTCTTGTGTTGTGTGTAAAGTAAACCATGTACTCTTATTTCTTTCAAAATTACATTCAAAAGAATTAAAAAGTGTTGTTCGATTTCAATTTAAAAGAAATTGAGTCTTTTACAAGAAAAAAGCGAAACCTCGGTGAGGCGTGGGTACTTAGATCGTCTTGCGATGGATGTACCTCTGACTACTTTAATCGAGATATCATCATCATCAGCCCATTAACATCAGGGCCTTAAACCACCACGCGGGCCCAGTGCGGATTGGTGGTTATTAACGACTGCTAATGCAGCCGGGACCAACGGCTTAACGTGCCTTCCGAAGCACTGAGGAGCTCGAGATGAAAACTTTGTGGTCACCCATACTATGACCGGCCTTTGCGAAAGTTGCTTAACTTCAACGATCGCAGACCGAGCGCGTTTACCGCTGCGCCACCGAGCTCCTCATCGAGATGTAGATGAATATTATTCTTTTATGTCTGTTATTCGAGCCCTACATCCCAACAGGGGATAAAAGGATTAGAAGAAGATGTATATTAGTAACTCTGCAAGTGTGACAGGTACATTTAGTCGGAATATGATTAAGCAGAGCATATTAGAATGAGCCTTTGCTATAATAACTTCTTTAGTTTTAAGTTTAAATGTGATAATATTCATCAAAATTCATGTTACTATTCAATTTATTATCTTATAAGAAATGTAGTATGCGTACAAAGGGCCTTTATGTCTTCGACACTATTACAAGTGATATTGTTTCAGATAAAACAAAAGATAAACCAAAGAATCGGTTTACAATGAATAAGAGAAATGGGTTAATGAAATGAAATGACGAATTAATGGGAAACTAAATAATTGAATAAATAATGAGTTCGTATTTTTGATGGAATTACCTTTTTTATTATTATTTTTTTTTTGGATATTTTTATCATTTGGTAATTTTTGTTGTGTACAGGAAAATTGCCTTAAAAAATAAACAAAGACATAAGGATAAATCATATCCATAATTGTTTGATTCTTATTTTTAATACAACCTACTAAGCAATTTTGTTGTGCACATGTAAGTTCACAACTATACCCCAATGAGAGTAGACAGTATGTCCATCGCAAGATGAAATAAGTACCCACACCTTAATAAGTACACACAACTTTCTTTTAGACCAACATGATAGGAGGTGGTGGTGGTAGTGTTTCAAACACAGGGAATATTTCATTACTTAAAGTTTAAACTAAAGGAAGTGAATGGAATGACTGGGTGTGGTAAAAACTAAGACCTTGAACTACAGAAATTTACTTCAAACTAAAAATTTTAGTGGCAAATGACTATGTTAATGTCTTTAAATGAGGTGCATATAAATAAAAAAAAAAATACCTAGTTTCAATGTAGATAAAAATAAACTAAAACTTAACACAGGGGAAAACTTACTTACAAATAATAAATCAATAAAATATAAAATGGATAAAACACTCACCACGCTGGCTTCATATCCATCGGGGTTCAACGAGGGCATCAGGTATATCTCGGTGTTGTTGACGAGATGCGACACTCTGTCGTCCTTGCCGTAGTTGTGCAGCAGGTACTGAGCTAGGTAGATAAGCAGCTGACGCCCCACCGCCTCGTCTCCGTGCATATTCGCCACATACTTGAAGGCCGGACGTCCCGGGTGCGCCGTGTGAGGGTTCTCCGTTATGTGCAGCACCGCTAACTGCCGTCCCTGCACCGAATCCCCAATCGAAAACCCATCAACCAAATCCGGGTACGTCTCTTGTAAATCATTGAAAATCTTCAGCATATCTTCATAGCTCGTATACTTCGGTTCCACGACGAAGCCACGGTCTTCATCTTCATCAGCAGATCGCGACCAGCACTCGTGAATTAAGACGGAAATTAGCAAAATAAATGCGCAGCGGTAAGGAAACATTTTACCGCTGTTACCGCGACCTGTTTCAGCGCGTTCGGATATTTTCCCGCCGACGAAACAGCTCTAAACAGTCTTGTAATCAGTATCGCGAATTATCAACGTAAACATTGTACGGGAACTCAGGAAAATAATGCAATTAAATTGATAAGAAACGAAAAACGTCGATGAATCAGACCACGACAGCTGTTCAGAAATGAAAGGTTTTGGGTTGCCATATGTTTATATTTCTTTAACCTATTTATTTTTTTGTCTAATGATTTATAATGTAAAACAGTGCGGGATTATGAAGTTATAACTTTATAACCATGTGTAATATTGTAAAATAAATGCATGCATAAACTATCCCTAATGGGGTGGGTAGTGCCCCTAGTAATCAAATACCATGCCACTGTTGATACGAAGTCATTAGATGGATATGATAACATAACCCTTATGACGACAAGGAAACAACTTAGCCTATCGCCCCGTAAAAATAATTTATGTTAAACTGAAATCGATGTCTCCACCATAAATGTGGGTCCAAGTTATAAGAAATAAAAAGATTATTATTATTATTATAACTACCTAGCTAAAATAGAGCAAAATAAAATGACTGTAGCTATAAAATAAATGAGTTATAAATAAAAAAATAATAATTGGGGCCTTTTACGTAAACTACGACTAAATTAATATCAAATTCACCCTTGTTGTCGGGTATCGCGTGAATTATGGCTACACATAGTTAGCAAGTATCTGTCACAATGACGTTAACTGTGTTCGGATACAAGCAGATATCCGGAAAGTTCTTTTTTTTTAGAGTGTAGCCCGTGACCCGGCTAGCTTCCTGGAAATAGCTAAAATCAATACTGCATATCAGTGCAGGCGCGGTCTGAACCTAGGTATCCCGCTTCCTCTGATTTACATGCGTACGCATGTACTGGGGGAGGGGAAGTATTTCCAGAAAAGCCTTTACTCAACCCACCGGTGTTCTGGGAGGCTGCTCCCACCTGTACCACCCCATGCTTTTACACAAGTACTTGTCTATAATCTTCTTATGATACGCTTCTGCGAAATAAGTAGGTACTTACATTGATTTTTCCGTTAATTAGCTTATTTATTGAAGACTTAGCTCTGCCCACTTTACTCTAATAGGGATTGCGGGGGAAATTATATAGTTTTACTGAAAGAAAAAAATCCTTGAGATACCTAAAAAGTGCCTAATTTAGATTGTTTTATTCAAAGAATCTGTTTGCTAGCGAATCGCCCTGTCGCTATCGAGATTTGAACGTAGGGAGAGTTATAATCTCTTTATTCGGGATGGGATGCCCCACATAGAGCAATACGGATCTCCGGAATCGATAGGATGTTTTTTATAACTATAGCGATCGCACGAGGCAGAATCGATGAGGCAATAGCGGGCGCCAGCATGCGTACGCGCTTTATAGCATGCTATAGCGTGCACTAGACTGGACAGATTTATATTTTTTTGATTTAACACTTTTCGTGCCTCCCGTGGCACGGAGAAGTAACTTTAAAAAGAAAACGATTATAAAAAATAAAATGGCATTTAATCAAACTTCTTTTCAATAACCATAATTATGTATATCACAACATAATATTGTGCTTGTTTACATTATAATACAGGAACTTAGGCTAGTTACCACTTACAAACGACAGAAGTACTAATTTCATACATAACAATAAGATTGCGTATCACGATTAATTACAAGTTAGGTAGGTAAATAAATTACCTACAACCAATGTTTTATAAATGTAGTTTTCGAGCTGTCAAGCGGAAAATAAAATAATGTTTGTATCTGCCGGAATCGGCATTAGTTTATCTACAAATAAATATTTATATTGTGAAATAATATATATTATGTTGAAATAAATCTAGTAACTAATTAAATACTATGAACACACACTATAGACAAGGCTAGCGGCAAACACTGCCGAATTTACTTCTTAAAATTAATTCCAATTTTATAGTTCAATTAAATATTCGTTGGAAAACACTTGAAAAATTAAATGAGTGTTTTGAAGATGGTATAATTTTGCCGTTGAAATATTTTTCAACTACATTTCCAGATATGAAATTACAAAGGAAGTTATACCTATACTATTTACGAAGATTACCAAAATGTCAAAAGGTGTAGTGACCCGAAAATATCCTTAATTTATACTAGAGATGAAACGGGTAATATCCGGTAACTATCCGATATCCGGTCTGACTTTACTATCCGGCCAGATACCGGATAGTAAGGTAATATCCGGCCGGATCCTATATTTTATATCCATTCCATATCCGCAAAAACATTTTCAGGCAGGAAAAATCCATTTTATCTCATTATTCAGGTTTCTAATTAGATACATGACCTAAGATGAAGACTGTCTCAGTGAAGACTAAGACGAAAGAAATATGTCAAAACTGGAATATTTTGAGACAGAGGAAAGCACCTTTAACAAACTATTTAGGAACGAAGAAAAGATCAATGCCAGTCGGAAAAAAAATACCGCCCGTATCTATTTTATTTGCGGTCTCGCTCAGACCTACAATCGTCGCTGATGATGCGAACTGACGTATCTGAATTTTTTGCCGAAACTGATTTGGCCTTTTGCAATTGTCAATCAGACACAAATAATTTTAGCAAAAAAAAAAATCAAATACGTCAGTTAGCAAAGTCAGCCACGCAATGTTCGGCTACGTATCCGGCCGCCTGAAAACTGGCCATCCGGCCGGCTAAAAAACTATCCGTTTCATCTCTAATTCACACTAACAAAAAATAAACATCTTTAAAAATAAAAGCAAAATTAAACAACGGGAATACATTATCGTTTTCACTGTATCACAGATGCAAACTAAACATCTAATCTAAAAGTATATAACATCAGCACACATGGTTATGTATGGCTCTAAAGTTATGTGGAATAAAGATATCGAGTTTATTTATTGAAAATAATACATAGGCTTCCATGAATAAAACGTTTTTTTACTAGACGTAGAGACTACCGCCATCTAGTGACATAAATGGGAAGCATTGAAGAACAAGTAAAACATAAATTGGAAACAGTAAACAACTCTTCTTCAATGTATTATAACGCCATCTAGTGATGCAAACAAAAACAATAGTAAGCAAGACCATCTATCGGGTATCTAACTGTAATTGTATACACGCCAGGTCAGCGAGTGTCCTATCAATTAGACTACTAACAAATTTAGCATATTTGTTTTTAATTACACGCCTTTGAGACGTTTCAAAATCTAACGAACTTACGTTTACAATGCGGATAAAAACTGCCTATTTCCCCCATCAGATGTCGCTACTGTCAAGTGTTCTTAAATTTTGTCAGTTCCCCATACTATTTGAGTAAACAAGTGAAACAAACATTGTTTTGGTTATATTTTTACACTATAACCCTTTGCGCAGCGTTTAACTGCAAAATCATAATGTTGTATTTATTCCCTAAAGATCCGAACGAAGAAAACTTAGATAAACTTATTTTCAATCAAAAACTACCTTTTTCAAACTAGCTTCATTTTCGTAACTCATCTTTCAGACGGGGTACATTCCATATTACTTCACATTGTGTAGCAATTTATCACGAATTTTTTGGCTGCACAGTATGGGGAACTGTCTAAATTTAGGACACTCAACAGTGCTGCCGCCTACATTCGTGCTTCTAGTTTTGATCCTCATTTCAATAGATTGATTAGAATTTTAAATTTAGAATTTTATATTTGCCTTGGGGCATTTAGTTTAGTTACACATCTAAATAAGTATGTCAAAACTTATACGCTACTTCTCTAAGAACCAACAATTTTATTTAAAGAATGCTATACTGGTATAATACTGTTGTCCTGTAGTATCTTAAAGTATATTTTTAGTGTAAATGCTTCCAAAGGTAATAGAATTACAAAATATTTCATACAAAATAGTGTAACGTAGAACAAGGCACACAGTAGTTTAACAGACAAGAGTATAGGAATATTAATTTAACGTTAACAAACACACTAAACTAGCGGTTATGATGTCCGTTTTGACTTCATAAAGTACAGCAATTCACTCCGTCATAAAGGAATAAATTATTACGAAAATTGATGAGCAGGACAAACGAAAAAACGGCCATCACTTACTGTCTGTTTTAACGTCATAAGGTCTAGGTTTCCAGACACAATAGGGTTCGGATTTTAAAATGAACATTGGGCTTTACGATTGCAATTTTCAATGATTGATAATAATCGTATAAAAACACATAATAACGGGTTCTTACCGCGTTCAAAGCAGGGATATGAGACTCCCGATTTTCGACTCGCGGTAAGAACACTTTATTATGTGTTTTAATTATGATAATAACCGCGAAAACTTAAAACAATAATCGGATTATCATTCATAATGAACAACTGATTGAAGTGAAATTAATTATACATCCTTTTCTTACATATAATAAGTCTAGCTAGATTTTATTATTACTTCGAAAGGTAAGTTAACTTTTTCCATATGGCAACTTTTTATACCTTTCGTCAGCTACATAGGGACGGCACAAATAAAAAAAATATGAATTAAATAATACAATGATAATGGAGCTAGCAAATTCAATGTTCTAACATGTGTAAATTTAGTTCAGAATGCGTTTAAAGAGAGCTAAGCCTATTTTAATACTAAACCTGTCTTTCTTAGCTTTTATTAGGCAACATATAAAATTTATTTGAACGCCTTTATGAGCGTTTTGAAATTCATTTAACAAAATATTTGTGCTATTCTTAGTTATAGATGGACCAACTAATGTACTAACAATATACAAATACTTACTTCGAAATCATTACGCTAGTAATAGCCAAATCGGCTAGATGGCGCTATACAAAAGTCTGAGTAAACTTTGAACTAAAGACAAAAGTGACATCTAGCGACACGATTTAGCGATAACTCTAACTACCCAGCACTAATGTTCTTTGGGTTCTATAATCCGTTACATTTTTTAAAATTAGTCGAAATGTTCAAATAATAAGTTACTGAGAATGTCAAAGAGAAACCCATAATCTCTGCTAACCCGTGCTGGAAATATGGGAGAATTTTTACAATAGCTGGTCCATTGCATGAACTAAATATTTGACCTTTACATGTGTATTTATACAAAATATTGTTATGTACAATAAAAAAGTAAACCTTAAGAAATATTTTCCATTTATATTATCATACAGAGTAGTGTACAGACATAAATAATAGCATACTAACAGACAGGAAGGCACATATTACGTAAAAAAGTGAATTTACAGTCTCTTTTCTTACACTTTATTTGCCTATTTCATCGTCTGTGCCCTGTTTATCAAAACTTACAAGCCCTGTATCACAAGTGATTTTCTTGTAAAAATTGTCTTTATTACAAGTTACATGTCAGTAAATTACATGTTACTAGTGCCAATATTTATGTAACAAGTATATTTTACAATCCCTCTACTTTTTTTTATAAACGTAATATGTTGACTTGTAACTTGTAGCTTGTGAACGTGTAGACTTGTAAGTTTTGATAAACACGGCACTGGCCTTTACAATTTAATAAAGAATGTGGGATCTTATCGGATTAAAGCAAAAAGAAAAAGGTATGTTTTAAATAGAATTTATATTTTTATCAGGAAATATGCGTCATCTTATGAATGATGTGCATGTATGTAAAAGAAATATTTCAGTCATTGACTCCCGCATTTGCGCTGAATAAGATGTTGATATTTTATGAACGAACTCAAGAAAAGACTTCACGTCGTGCTCGGAGTTCGAGTGGTATAAAGATAGGACAAGTTCCACAGTTTTAGTACTCTTTTTCATTTAAAAACCGATAGACGCGAAATAATTGGTCAAATGCTTTTGAAGGGAAAATGATTAATATTTACTCAATAACTTAATTGGCATTTCACATAATACCAGGATCGTGGCTCACGCCGCGACTTGTACTGAGTGAGGCCCTTTTATCTCAGAACGTCCACCACCACCTTATGATCATTCCAATGAACATCCTCTATGCTTTTTTGTAATTGTTCTGTGAAAATAAATATAATTTTATAATAAACAATTTCTATTCTATTCTATACTGTAAAGATCTGCGAATAGACTCCGAACCCAGGTCAGCCGGAGCAGGCAACCGATCCAGGTGAGCTTTCACAGACGAGGTGGACCTTAAGTACGATTGTGGAGCAGCTCCAAAGACCATGTCCCACCTAATAACCTATCCACTTTACCCTAAAACTTGCGGGAGGACCTGATGAGCGCTTCCGTGCCTGCTGTTGCCATGGCAACATATTCGGCTGACAAAATGTAGCTTATATTATAAATTGTCGTCGACTCGAAAGAAGATATGAGGTTAGGATTCATTTACGGGGGTATCTTACCTATTTTCCCTTTTTGCTTTAACCCTATCACTTTTTCTACATTCTTGAAGACTCACAAGTGATGAATGTTCCAAGCTTACACCTTCTGCGGTGGGAAGCGATCAGTCCAGAACACGTTGGCGAGTATGCCAGCCAACATTAGGGAGAAGTATAGCACCACCGCCGCCCACCACAGTCTCTTCTCCCATTTACGTTTCTCCAGGTTGCGGAGAACTCCTATGCCTACTAGTAGACCTGGAAATAATGAGAAAATAATATTAGGATTCTTTTTGTTGGATAGGAATTGTGAGAACAATGAATTTTTCAGAAAAAAAATCTATTGACCTTGCCAATATTCGTATCAGGATTATTATTGGTCTGTGATATGACATAGAATATGCGATGCTGTATTTTTCTTAGGTCACTACGGATCAAATTTTGGTTGGTAGCATGACAGACACTGAGTAGTGAGCTGCGCGTGATTCAATGAATCAGTAGAATACGCTAGTTTCCAACTAGTCAAATCAGTTACTTTTTACTAAATGTCAAAACACGAAATTACTATGGAAATAGACATAGACAAACGTGATAAAATGTCGGACTTATTGTTACGTATTTCTTGATTTCAATTTTTAAATAAGTTAAAAAGAAAAAAGAAAATGTTTTTCGTTAGTTTTAGATCTGTCTTTTTTAAGTAATCAGAATTTCATCATTTGTTTTGAACCTAGTACACGACCGAATTGAGTTACCTATATGCGACAAAAACAATCACAGTACAGTCATGAGTAATACCATGTACGCACTTTAAAACCCTGTCGCACTATCATATTTGACATTTAATGAGACTTACGGTTTAAATTGTCAAAAAATTTTATGTGACATGGTATCAAAGTGTTTACATATTAGTACTCTTGTCCGTACACGAGGATCTCGTGGAGCGCGACTCGAGCCTGTGTCTGTCATATTACCATCATTGGCGGTGGGCTGGTGTGAAAAAGGGTCTGCACGTTGTACTGTATTAACCAATCGATGAATCACCAGGCTAAGTGCACTTACCAGCGACGGCGCCAGCCAGATGGGCCACGTAGCCGATGTTCTGCTGCAGGTTGCGGAAATAGCGGTCGTACACCGCCGTGCCCACGTCCACTGCGCCTAACAGCACGAACACTAGGAGCTGGATGATCGCGAACTCCATCTCCTTCCAGTTCTGCAATTAGACGTGGATTGTGACAGACGCTTTGGAAGAATATCAGGACACGACAAGGAGTCAGAGGGGTTGTCGTATCCGACAACGGCGACCTCAGTCTCTTCTCTCGTGCTCTCGAATGTGACTGGCAAAGCCAAACGTTGTTTGAAACACCCGGTCACATTGGAGGCAGAATAGCTGTCCATCCGAGTTGAAAGTGTAGTTATATATGGGTTTGGGACGATCCTTGCTTGTTTGGCGTTTTTTGTCGAGCTCAGAAGATTTTGCTCGAAGTTGGCTAATCCTGTTTTGACACAGTGACGCTAGTTCGGAGTAGAAGACGAACTTCGGGAGTCTACAGTCATTCATACGGTGGACGTGACCGTAAATGAATGAATATATAAGAGGTTTAAGGCCCGATCTCCCTATCCATCCACAGGGAAGGCCCGTGCCCCAGCAGTGGGGATGTTAATGGGCTGATGATGATGATAGCTACAAAGGTGTACTCACCATGATAATAGTGGCTATATGCGCCGCGATAAGAGCATAGACCCCTCCGGAGGCGCCGGCGAGGTACACGGTGGGGTCTGTGAGACTGGTCGCCAGGGACCCGGCGGCGACCCCGGCGAGGTATACTAGAGAGACCCTCCACCATTTGTGGACCATCTCCAGGGGAACCCCGAGGAATAGCTGGACTAGAAGATTGACTAGGAGGTGCACCACCCTGGAATGTGATGGTAGATATTGTAATAACGCCGACTTCTCGTCATAGCGGGAGTTCAAGAAACTTGTGAAAGTTCGACAAATCTGGAAAGAGCTTCACCAAAAAGAGCCCAGGAAGGTTAACAAGGCCTCAAAAAAGTAATATTGCTATTTGACAATTGTTTGCATTGCGCACTTACTTTTATATGCGCAAATGTCAAATCGCAATATTGCTTTTATAGATGAATTGCTTCGATTTGGCCTTTTTAATCCCCCAGTTCTAAATTAATGAATTGTTAAAAACAAAAATCTGGATGATTTGTTTTCGTCCGTTTATATGTCTACAATCGTTATTCTACATTTGCCAGCTTAGGTATATGTATAGAGAAGTGTTATGTAGTTATAATCTCTCAATCAAACTGGCATACACAATCAATCACTTCATGTTCCACATCAGCTTTTGTACTTGATCTCTTTTATATACGTTATTTAAATACTGTTTAAGTGAACACTGTTTTAAGCAGCTGTACGGATGTGTCGTATGCAAGGTAAAACTTAACATAAGCTTATGACTATACCCCAATTGGGGTAGTCAGAGGTACATCCATCGCAAGATGAACTATTCATTATCTACACATACATTCTCTCTAACACACACACATACGGTTAGTGGAAGCTGTGATAACAATGGCAGCTTCCGACACCAAGAGGGCATAGAATCTCGTAGGTATATGTAATATATATAAATATATAATATACAGGGTGGCCCAGAAGATCAGGTTCAAAATGAAAAATTAGATAGAGGGGCTCATTAGCTACCAGAAACACCCCCATGTATGTTCAGCAATTATTTACGGTTTAGGAGATATGACCCATTTTGTACCTTTTTCTAGATTTTCTACCTTACTTCAGAAATAATCATTTTGTCGCTATCCCTTTCTTAATAATTATTTTATTTTACTTCACAACTATGCCTAAGGCTGTGTACCGCTCAATCAAAGATAAATCAAAGTCAAATCAAGTATAAAAAAAAAGTTATCGGAAGTCAAAGTAAGAATTCGACCAAAATTGTTACAGTTGTTAAAACTTCGCCGAAGAATAATAAACACATGAGATTGTCATGGACCCTGAAAGTATTTCTAAAAACTGCTCCATTTAATAGCCTTTTAGAAACATCCAAAAAAAGTACCCTTAATAAGGACATAAAACTAAGTAATTAGCCCTCAAAGATTGCAAGACAGACAGATTTGAAGGAAAATTTGACATTCTCATACAATGTAGCTGCTTCTTTCTAACGTTGTTAAAGGTGCTCAAAGACAGATTTTATTTTAGTATCCAATAGTATGAATCACCAACAGTGTTTGGGGATAACTTTTTCCTTGAAATCTATGTACCTTCAATAAAATACGAATACCAAAAGTGACTGCAAGTTTTGCCTTCGGAATGTTGCTATGTCTACCCTGTTAGCGATTATAAGCGTGATTTGTATTTACTTTTAACTGAAAATGTGTCTTTGACCACCTTTAACAACGTTAGAAAGAAGCAGCTACATTGTATGAGAATGTCAAATTTTCCTTCAAATCTGTCTGTTTTGCAATATTTGAGGTCAAATTACTTAGTTTTTTGCCCGTATTGAGGGTACTTTTTTTGGATGTTTCTAAAAGCTTATTAAATGGAGCAGTTTTTAGAAATACTTTCAGGGTCCATGACAATCTCATGTGTTTATTATTCTTCGGCGAAGTTTTAACAACTGTAACAATTTTGGTCGAATTCTCACTTTGACTTCCGATAACTTTTTTTTTATACTTGATTTGACTTTGATTTATTTTTGATTGAGCGGTCACAGCCTTAGGCATAGTTGTGAAGTAAAATAAAATAATTATTAAGTAAGGGATAGCGACAAAATGATTATTTCTGAAGTAAGGTAGAAAATCTAGAAAAAGGTACAAAATGGGTCATATCTCCTAAACCGTAAATAATTGCTGAACATACATGGGGGTGTTTCTGGTAGCTAATGAGCCCCTCTATCTAATTTTTCATTTTGAACCTGAACTTCTGGGCCACCCTGTATATAAATATATAATATATGTACACGACACGTGTTGTCTTAAAACTAATATAATTAATAACAATGGAAATAAATAATAAATTTAAAGAAAAATGTTGAAATAAAACACATTACTGTTTAAAAATAGTAAGTAAAACAATTTATAAAACATGATATAATGAAGCTATGGCATGCCAGGACAAACCCAAGACGGTTTATTGGTATGTTTGCATTATTCCATGATGTACATTTTTTTGGTAAAAAAAAAGAAACTAAGTACCCACAACTCACAGAACTTTCTGCTAGATCATCGTGATAGATGGCGAAAAGGATTTGGTTCAAAAATAATACAAACAAAAGACGAACTTACCCAACATGTACAAGCATGTACGTAATGAACCGCCAGGCTTCATTTCGTTTGTAAGGGTTGTAGATGAGCAGCTGCGCGATGGGACCGTTGGCAGAGGTCTTGCCCTTGGCCGCGTCGTAGCAGAAGAAGATGATCTCCACCAGGGAAATGAGGATCATGCAGATGGCAGGAGGCCAGCAGCTGTACTCCTCCTCATAGGTGCCGTCTGTGTACGTAAAGTACGATCTGTGTGTGGACGCTGTTGTACGTAACACAATTGGGTGGGAAGTGGGAAGGAAGGATCGTGGGATGCGGTTTTGGGTGACGTATTTGCGCGGTTTTTCGGGGGAATTTGAAAATATTTTAGTTAAAAGTTTTTGATGTGATCGCGTTTGGGTTTTAAAGGTTTAATTTGGTTTAAAAGTTATTTAAAATGATAATGACAGTTATGTGGATACCATTTTTATTTGCCAATTTAGGATAACATTTAATCAAATTATTTGTCAAAAATAAAGGCGTTCCACGTTTCATAGTCAAATTCAATTCATAAGTCATTCGTCATCCAGGCAGTAAGAAAGAACATTGCGTACGGACGCAACAGTATTATGTTGTTATAATCGACAATCATTGCCCAACGGACGCCATTTTTGCCGCGATATAAATAGCACACAATGGTGGACAATGGTGGAATAGCAGAAATAGATCACGCGGTAACCGAGTGACGAGCAGGACGCATTAACCGATTAAGACACGAGTCGTGATGAAAAGGACGATTACTCAAACAGGATAATGGGTTATGCGAATTATGCACGGTTTTAGTAGTTGACCCAAAAAGGTATGTGTTTTTTTCGCGGTCGTGTTTAAAACAAACGATATATTCACAAATACAGACATGTATTATTATAGATATATATTATATAGTGTTCACAAATAAATAAATTGATTTGATTTTTGAAGAGTCGTTTAGTAATTCAGAAAAGCGGTTTTTTTAACGATCACAAAAAGTCAATTTAAAAATAAAATTCGCGACGCGAGTATTTTGATTTAAAATTTTTGAGCAGAGGTAAACATTGGACAAACAAAAACAATAGGAAAAAGGGGACAAAAAGAGAAAAACAATTCGTTAGTAAAATTCATGCAATAATGTTAAATAAGTTAGGACAATGAATGATGTAGCTTTAGTTAAAGTTAGTAGAAGTTAATAATACATATTAAGGTAAGTACTAGCTTAAGTTAACTATAAATTAAATTAATAAAAAAAAAACTTTATAACATGCTTCTATAGTAATAAAGACTAAACTATTGAGTTTCTACTTCTAATAATTAATTTTGATATGAATTTTAATTGACAGGAGGTACAATGCTAGGGCCAATAAAAAGTAACATTACACAAACAAGTATTTTCTACTTTATACTACTATACTTTCTTAATATATTTTTTTTACCTCACTTTAGCCTTACTATAAAGTTCCAAGCAATTATTAAAAAAAGGTTTACTATCATTTAAATCTAAGAGGTCCTTACACTAAACATTAAACATGAAATTAACCTCAACCTTTGACTCGGCACAAATAAACGAAAATAACGAAGTAGTTAAACTACGACCCTGAAGTCATATCCTTCACCCAAAGCCCAAAACAATATTTACAAAAACTATCAACTTGTATTAAGATGCATATCGTACAGAAGATCACGCCTATTTCCCGTTGGGGTAGGCAGAGACAATGGAATCCCACTCACTATAATCCTGACACACCATCATCACGATTCGCCGATGCAGATCGTGGTGTTTTGAAAATGTCATTTTTCATTCTAATTCATTTATATAATCTACTCATTATGGAGGTAGTGACCCCGATTCCTGCACTGCCTAATTTAATTGTAAGTTATATCCGTAATTTTCTTATTCGTAGAAAAAGAAAGGGATGGGTAATCGACAGGCATACAATTTATGGAATACATGTCAATTTTAAGCAGAAATCTAAAACAACCGTCTAAAAATTTTACAATAACCCGACAGAGTTAAGTAGACAGCACCTCAAACGGATTACATACCAGCGAGATGCCTATTTTATTCGCCCGGGTTATTCATTTGTTTCAAAACAATCACGTGATTGTCAACAAGTTTTACTTCGTGTTATTGTAAAATTTTTAGACGGTTGTTTTAGATTTCTGCTTAAAATTGACGTGTATTCCATAAATTTTATGCCTGTCGATTACCCGTCCCTTTCTTTTTCAACGGATAAGAAAATGACAGGTATAACTTAAAATAAAATTAGATGACGCGGCTTCAGCAGGAATTACCACCAGTGTGTATTTTTATATTAATTTAAGAATTTCCCCAACGCATAATAAAAGTTACCGTACTTTTTATCTATGTCAAGTTATACTAAACATCGACAAATTAAACAATCTAGTGCGCTCAGGCCCTACTTAAATTACCAAGCTATCTAAACTGGGCTTCACAAATCATATACAATAACACTTGCACAACGTATCCAAGGACAAACTTGACAGTATGACTCTATGACTGCAACCAAGTGAGCGACAGTGCATTCCAAAATAACTTGCGCTGGAATTTGAGACTTGTAGTTCTATTTCAATGTGCACATACGATCATGCCTATTTCCCATTGCGGTAGGCAGAGAGCACGGAATTCCACTCACCACGATCCTGGCACACCACTTTCGCTTCATCCACTCTCATAAAATATTTCAAGCGTCGCGCCGGTTTTTAACACTCTTAACCCTTTCAACATTAATATTTCAATGTGAAACAGCCTATAATAATGCAGGTGTTTAAGGATCTATAAAATGCACCATTGCAAACCAATGTCTAAAAAAATATTCATTTTTCGCTTCCGATTTAATATCCTGGGGGTTAAAACGGCCACATCGAAACAATTCATCTAAAAAAGCATTAGTTTGCTTACTAGACATTTGTTTGCTTACTTTTGCATGCGCCAATGTCAAATTGCAAAATTGCTTTTTTAATTATACTTTGATGTGGCCTTTTTAATCCCCCTGGTGATTAAGACTTTTAGGCTTAGGCTAAGTTACGTTTCATTTGAGGATACGTATTTTGGAGTGCAGCAGGAAAACCGGTGAAAGCGATTATAGATAACGAAATGAGCAATATTATTTAGACAATTTATACAACAAAACATACCGAAATATTTGATGGCCACCCTTATGTACCGCAATAACACATTTGGTTTACTATCACAGTCACCGTCACTACCTTTTAAAACCTCATAATCATTTATTTTTGTCTTTTTACACGTCCTGAACCACATTTTAACTTTGAGCACCGGACAAAGACTACTCAAAACTAAATAGCAAACACTTCTAGGTCATTATAAACACATTTTTTCACTCAAACTGGGAAGTTAATTACAATACTCGTAAAGGTAATTTAGATTACGTCACATCATTACGCACAAAAATGCGCGGGAAACTGTGATGCTGTTTAAATAGAAAAATAATTAAAAATAGAATCATCGACTTTTTCGCGCCCAAAATTTTAAAACAAGAACAGTGTTTTAATGTTTTTATTTTTTAAAGTTGTCCTTAGGCACTGGTATTGGTCATGAGTCCACTGATCGGCAGCTGGGATCCAATCGGTCGCGTGTTGTTGATTACAATCACAATGAACGACTGAGAAAATCCCTTGAGCTGTCACTGACCATACGCGTGCGTCGATACAGGGACAGAATAAGAGTATAAGAGTTTATAAAGGCGTGAGAATTTCCACTAATTTTGCATTTTCCTCATAATATTAAGAACTGGTTTTTATATTTGTCTATGAACGTCACAAACCTTTTTTGTCTACATAGCAAAACATCTTAAATGGGACGGATATAGCTTTCTTTACTTATTGTTTAAAAGCTTCGTGAATGTAGATACATGAGACTTCGGCTCAAATATTTTGTTCATATCCGTAAAGAGAAGTCTGTTCTATTTTCCACAGGTGTTTTTCCACAATGCCTACAACCGCCTCTGGTGGTATAATTCGTATATATTCCATTGGTTTTGTGACATCACAGAGGCGTCTGGTGCGGTCTACTGCCCACAAGGATTATGTGAGATGTCACCAAGAATTAAGAATCATTTTAGAGTAAGCATCTTTCACGAAAGAATAAGAATATTACAGTACGTAAACCGCCATCTACAAAAAAAAGCTTTAACTTAAGTTAACCCTAAAGGCGATCTTAACAAGACAACCCCTGCTTTGGTTGAAGAAATATAAATATGCCTATTACAGATAATAGCGTAATAGGCATTTTCATATTTTTGTGCTTCCTTAAATATATTTTTTATGTTTTCCCTATGGCATCAAGCCGTCCGCCTATTCGTCAACCTGTTAACAAGTTAAATGAGCAACAAATTGGCCGATGATCTTTGACATAGCCTATATTGCATATAATTTTATTTAAAAAGTTGCTTATTTCTTTTTTATTGTATTTTCAACAATTTCGCCCGCTTTATTATCCAAACGTGCATCCGAATGTTGTTCTTTTTTAATCGCATGAATAGGTAGTATGCTTGACGATCGATTAAAAAAAAAGTTTTAAAAAGCTGTTAAGCTAAGATTTAAGGCAAATACTCTACTATCATTATTTTTTTAATTATATTTATTTTTAATACCTACACGATGTTTCATTCGAAGATGGCGCCATTTTTGAAATACGTCTAACCTCCGTCTAACACATTAAGGTATCTGTTTTTGAATTAACTAGGTATATCTTCCGATACTACAAAGAGAGGCTTACAACATGTAAGTAAATACCTAATTAGAATAGCAAGTATCAACTACATTTTTCTGTATACTTATCTAATAAAATAATTATTAAAACGTTACTTCTATTCTAGATTTTATATCTCTACATATTGGTACTCCAGTACACACGACCTAATTTTATTTTAAGTTATATCCGTCATTTTCTTATCTGGCGAAAAGCAAAGGAACGGATGATCGACAGCTATTCATTTTAAAATGAATGAATGAATAACCCGGGCGAATATATAAGCATCTCGCTAATATGCAATCCGTTTGTGAGTTGTCAATTTAATTTTCCCGGGTTATTGGCCAATGTAAAATTGTGACAGGGTTGTTTTTTCTGCATAAAATTGACGCGTGTTTTATAATTATTATGCCTGTCGATCATCCGTCCCTTTCCTTTTCGGCGGATAAGTAAATGACAGGTATAACTTAAAATAAAATTAGATGGTGTTTACAGGAATCAGCAAGTGTCTAACGTTATCCATTCTAACCTACACTCTCATATTACAAAGAAAAATATATTTATTTGTGAGCAGCTATTGTATTCTAAATACGAAATACAAAAAAAATATTAATGAAATTATTCTTTTTACGCAATTCCGACTTTACCCACGTCGTGGCTCGGTTCCTCGGGAAACAAAACGGCCGGTAGTTTGGGTGCCCCTTGCTACCCTGTTTCTACCTAGTCGGTATACTAGATACGACTCGCAATTTGCATTGCGCGAATTCTTGTGTCCTGAATAAAAAAAAATTTAATAAATAAAAAATAGTAAGGGTCTTTAAATCATAAAATGAGATTTCAAAATTAGAACAAAAATATAAGCTTGAGGTCTGCATTTACTTTTTATAATAATTTATGTTTATTTATTATTTTCTTAGATGTAGGTATTATAAAAGAAATGTATCTAGTTCAAATAAGTTTTACTAGATGGCGCCATAATCGAATTACTTGAAGCCACAGACTAAAAAATATGGAAGTTTTTAACGTTAGATATTAGGATTTTCTGTTAGAAGCAAGTTTCACCTTAGACGTTATTCTAGCGGTATGTCCTAGTTTGCCCTCGTCTGGTGACGCTTCTTACCTCTAAATACTATTCTTTTTAGCATAAAAATAAAAAAAGACCTCTATTATTTGTATACTATTGAAACATTATCACTATCATAATACAACGTTCGCAGTTTGCAGATGGCCTGACGAATATAATTCTTAGAAATCATGATAAAAAAAAATGTTATGTTATATCAACTACTAACAAGGACATATGGATATGCCCAAGGTTCCCAGATAAACGTGAGGGATAACATGGATAAGATACGGCACGATACATATAACCAATTTGTGGTTTTACCTTATCCTTATATTTATATGGCAATAAAAAAGACATTTGCATTTATTATTTCTTAAAACTGATAGGCGTGATGGATATCAACAATAAACTTGAAGCCTAAAAGAAAAAAAATATATTTGCATCAGTTTTTTTATTAAATAAAATTATGAGCCTATAAAATCGTGATGGGTACGAGTCACAAATCCCCAAAAGCTACTGCTGAACCGATTCAGATAAAATTTGGTATGGAGGTGGTTTGACATCTAGGGAAGTATATAGGACAGTTGTTATCCCGGAAATCATCCCCTTAGGCACATCTCCTAAGGGGACGGAAAAAAGTGTCGCTATAACCGAACCTTCTAATAAGAGAGTAATTGGGGGCGGAAAGCAAGTAGAGATATAGTAAGGAATAACCTAATATGATGTCAGGTTCTCCGAAATAAGGAACAGGAGGACAATAAGAAAGTTAGGAATATAGATCCCTAAATTTAGTTGCTTTGTACGATATGCTGCAAAAATCCAATCAGTTTCATGCAAAGTAATGAATTAACTGGTCGCACTTATGACCTCCTGGTTACATGTCGTTTCTGTAATAGACCAAAACACCTACAAAAACATAAATTTTATAATTACGACAATTAATGGTATATAATTTCACCACTGTTTACAAATAATTCGAAGGGCTCAGTGACTGAACTTTTGCTCTTTGATTGTATATCGTTTCCATTAGACAAGTCAGTCTACATTTCAAGCAGACAGTCCAACAATGCTTTAAAAAATCTACCTAATCGATTTTATATACATATTTAAGTTGTCTATCAACAGTAATCTTGTATTTACAAAACGGATAACTCTATCCATCAAATATTCACAAATATATAAGTTGTGCAATCTGATAAAGCGATGAGATAAGCACACCTATAGTGTATAGTGATAATAACATTGTTATCAATATAGGATATGCATTGTTTGAACGTGAGAGTACTAAGGGTGTGATGCAATAGGCTGCTTGACAGTATTCGGATAAGTATTTAAAAAATTACAAAAGTGGAAGAAACACATTTTTCTACAATTATTTTAAATTTGATTTAAAAAAAATGAAAGGAAAACATGAAACAGTAGGACTACGGCCCTGTGCTGGGAGGTTTTCTGGCCACGTCTTTCCCTCAGCGTTACAGATTCCGATGTGGTAGTAGTTTTACAGCTAGTTACATAATATGTAATTCAATTTTTTGACGTTCAAAAAGCGCTAACTTTGTAAAAAATATTTTTGAATTTTGAATTTCGCGCGAAAACGATTGGTCACGTGACATTTTGCCCAGTGACGTAATGACGTTACATCTCAACAAACAAAGAAACTGTCGAACAGTATAATGTGAAACCAACAGATGGTTTTTGTTTATTTTATGAAATGTGACGTCACAAGAAGCTCAATCATGGCCGTCCGTGTTTCGGGTTTGGTACGGATAAAAAATCGCATTCTTGTTAAAATATTTAAAAATGTTTTACATAAAATAAATATTGGATAATTATCGTTAAATGATAAACTATCATATCCGACATATTTCTTATTTTATTGTTACAACTGTCAAGCAGCCAATTGTTGGTTATTCCCCACTGGGCATTCCATGCCTGTTGTCTTAATTTTTTGTACCGGGTGAGAGTAAATGCCATTTGCGACAAATCTACAATCGCAAAGAAGAGCATTATTCTTTGAATAATAGCTGCCGCTTGTGCTTCCCACACATTTCATTTGAATACGCTTTTTTGACATAAAATCAAAACAACTGAAAGCAATAAAATACCTAACCTAAAAATTAATATAAAAAGGTAATAAAAACAGAAAATGTGAGTAAAAAACACATTTTCCTGAATTAAATACTCAAAAAGATATGAGGGCAAATGGATATGAAGAAGAAAATAGTACATAAAAAATAATAATGTCTGACATCACGACGCACAACTGCACAAGTCACGTTCTGTGATAAAAAGCATTGGGTAATTGAGTCTCATATTGTGAAGTAAATGTACAGGATAATAATATATCATTCTTTGCTTTGGCCTTAATTGAGATCAGTATTAATAGGAAGTTATATTATACGTACACAGAAAAAAATATTCAAACTACATGGAAAGACGAATCTTTAGGCCACGATCTAGGCTTCGGAAGGCACGTTAAGCCGCCGGTCCCGGTTGCTACTTATTGATGTAACTAGTCGCTACATGGGCCAGGGGGCTTTGGCGGTTCAATAATAAACCTGACACCAGAGTTGATGAAGTTGTTAATCTACCTCACAACTCACAACGATAGAAGAAGACCACGATAACACGTCAAATTCCAAAAGTTATAACACGAAGAAGAAGCGATTCTAAACAACATCACCAGAGGCGGATCAAGGCAAAGCAACTTTTAGTTCTAATCTAATTTAGCCTACAAGATTTTAGAGCAAATACACACGTATTTGCTCTTTTATGGTTTCAATGGGCAAAATCTCTTTTGAGTTCTGGAAAAAATAATAAAATCCGTGGAAAATGCGGAAAGAGTACACAAACTCTTCGAAAAAAACTTAACGCGAAATGACTTACTTGACTATAACCTACTTATTCTGACTCTAATAAAAATGCTTTTAACTTTCTCTTATGCTCGTATTGTATCTAACACGATTAACACTAATAAATCGCACACAGAGTAACTAATACAGTTAGTATACTACTCGTAAGATGTACCAATCCGCACTGGGCCCGCGTGATGGTTTAAGGCCCGATCTCCCTATCCATCCATAGGGAAGGCCCGTGCCCCAGCAGTGGGGACGTTAATGGGCTGGTGATGATGACTAAGATGTGACAGGAGTTTTCAAACTTTTAATATAACGTAACATCCGCCAAATATTTTATTTTAAACGAAATGATTACAAATCAAGGACTGTGTAAACTGTAATTGATTATGTAATGCAAAAAAAATTGCTGATCTCTGGTGACTTTTTTACGGAACCTTAAGGTTTCGTGGGACACACTTTAGAAATCGCTGTACTAACAAGCATATGAGCGCCCTAGGTGGGTTAATAAGGGCAGTGTTACGGTAAATGGCTACTTAGGGAATAAGTGGTCAAGCGCAAAGAAAGTTTCGATTAGCGTGTTTTAACCGTATATTAGGACACCAGGGTTGATGAGGTTGGTAATTCACCTGACAACCCACACGATAGAAGAAGACAGAAGAATATTAGGACACTTACCACATAGTTCCTATTACATGATATGTGGCGCTGACCATATTGGTACTCACTTCGTATGAAAAAAAAAAAAAAACAAATCGGTCCAAGCGTCACCGAGTCGGTAATCGGGGAACATACAAGAAAAGGATCCCGACAAATTGAAAACCTCCTCCTTCTTTGAAGTCGGTTAATAATACTTAGTAGATTCCTTATATTTAAGACCCTTACCCTATCTAGTAAGATAAGTAGTATATTTATAGAGACAAATGATTTATTACACATTCATTTTTATTTTTTTGGCTACCATTTCACTTTTGTTTTGTACTTCCTGTGTTTGCAATAAAGTATTGGTTAAGTTATACTAAATTCCTGAAAAATATAAAAAACACATAAAAAGCACATTTAACATAAAAACGGATCACAGTGTGGTCAAAGTTCACTGTTATGGACAAGCGACATGAAGGCCAAATGAAAGAGTCCCAACGACACAAAAAAATAAATTTAAAAAATAAAATACCGGCTTCAGTAGTAGAGACCGAGCGAAAACCTGGCCACCGTCCTATCAAACAAAATTAGTTGTTGTGGTAAACGAAACAAAATACAAAATGCTGTGTTAATTTCACATGCTCAAAGCATGCATTCACTCGAAGAATGTTTTTAAATTATTTTTTTTTAATTAGAGTAAAATATAGCAAAGTTTATAAAATAGATACAAACTATCTTTAGTGATATTTCATAATATAACATTAACTCACGAATATATTCCAATTGGTGTAGTCAGAGGTATATCCATCGCAAGGTGAACTAAGTACCCACACCTCACCGACTCTGTTAGACCAATGTGATAGGAGGTGAGCCGTATCATCATCTATAATGATTTTAACTAACAAAACAGTATAAAATATACGAGAAGGCGTCTATAAGTGTAAACATTATTTTTTTTTATTGTATTATGTAATGTATATAGAATATGGAAGTAGGTAGTTAATAACATTCTTCGAGTGAATAGTCAAGTCTACAATAAATAATAACAGCTATATTACAGCGATTGCAGGTATGTATACAGGGTGTTAGTGACATCATAACGAAAAAAAAAAATGGAACGTCTATTTGATTGTACTAAAAATGATGGTGGGTGTTTTTCTTGTCGCAAATTGATGTTATACATTGATAAATTTTATTAATTAGTAATTTTTATTTATTTATTTTAAATGTGGGTTCTATGCAGCTTAAAACACAATATGGGACTGAAAAAAAAACTAAATTTTTTATGAATTTTGCGACAGGAAATTCCACTTGATATCAACTCAGAATCATGGTCTGAATCATCCCTCTCAGTATTCGTTACGATGTCACTAACACCCTGTATATATAACTATATACTATAGGTATTACCTTACTCAACACCTAGGTAGGTAGGTAAGTGTTGAGTAACGAGGAAAACACGTTGCTAGAGCATTCTGTACACTATATATATAATGATTTACTATTTATTATCGAATTATTATCATGCTTCTATGTTGCAACATAACAAAAAAACTAGTTCTGATATTTTAATAAAAGTTTTATCAGTAGCGAAAGTGATTTTCTTCCGTCATCATCGCCCCAGCTTCACCCCGTTTCTTTCACGGGATCCAATTACCTAACCTGAAGATTTGATAGGTCCGATTTTTTGTCTGGCAACTGCCTGTCTGACCTTCGAACCAGAAGGGAAAACCAGCCCAATTACAGGTTAGGTCACGTACTTTCGACAGCATAAATCTCGGGTATGTTAGTTGCCTCACGATGATTTCCTTCACCGCTGAGCATATGAGAATAATTTATCAATTTGAATTCACGTTTGGTTCTTAGATATAATAATTGGAATAATCGAGCCAGTATTCGAACCCGTGACATATTGCGAATAAAGATATTCACTTTCGCTACTGACTGACCATATCTATATCAAAACTTCTGTTAAATAATTATAACCGAAACTGTCTAAGGGCAATAATCTATCTATCCACTGAGTCTATCCATGATTTTCGTTGACGTATTTTGTATCAAAATAAGTGTTAAAAGTTACTTTAGTGACATAGACGAACGTATCCAAAAACGTTTCTTGTGGCATTTATCTTTCTCTGCTGGAATTTCAAAAAAAGTTAAATCATATGATAAAAGACTTGAACACTTTAAAATTAATTCCCTCTCAAAGCGAAGAGAAGTATTGGATATGGTTTTCTTGTACAAGATTATCCATAGCATGGTTGACTGCCCACAATTACTTGGTAGTATAAATTTTAAGATCCCATTCAGACTTCCAAGATATCGTGTAATGATTTTTCATCCACCGCGTCGCAGAACAGTACTGGGTTCCAACTCCCCCGTAGCTCGTATGTCTAAGCTTTATAATGACTGTTCCAAACATGTTGATATTTTCGCTGATACGCTGCCGGGTTTCAGAACCAAAGTTATAAAATTTCTTAGATCGGGTGTATAGTAGCATAGTAGAGAGAGTATACTCTTAATTGGTAATTCTATTTTATTTAACTAAACAGCTGGGCGATATCTAACTTTTTTTTTTTTGTTTGTCTGTTATTATTATATATTTTTTTTTTAATGTTTGAGGAGTGACAAACATCGTTTGTTTTTATTATATTCTTTTCTATTGCATGCGGAGCTCACCTGTAACTAGTTACGCAATTAGTTTTAAGTCTTTTGAAATGTAATTTATACATGAATTATTGTAGTAACTGTTGGTGTGCCTAATAAAATAAAATAAAATAAATAGACAACCAATCTCTGTAAAAAAACGAGTCCGCGGCGCATCTTGTCACAATTAAATGAGAGAGATTTAAAACCGAAGACAAGGCACTGGCTTAAATTGGATATTGAAAACCGAAGACAAGGCACTGGCTTAAATTGGATATTGAAAACTGAAGACAAGGCTTAGGCCTATTTTGATCGTAATTTTCGAATAATGGCCCCGATTCCTGCAGACACCGCCTAATTTTATTTTAAGTTATAGCCGTCATTTTCATATCCGTCGAAAAGGAAAGCGACGGATGATTCACAGCTCTTAATTTTAGGAAGCATGAGTAAATGAATGAATAACCCGGGCGAATCAAAAAGGTACGTCGCTGGTATGCAATCCGTTTGACTTAACTGTGTCGGGTTATTGACTGATGTAAAATTTTTAGACGGTTGGTTTAGATTTGTGCTTAAAATTGACGTGTGTTCCATAAATTTTATGCTTGTCGATTACCCGTCCCTTTCTTTTTCGGCGGATAAGAAAATGACAGATATAACTTAAAAAAAAATTAGATGGTATTTACAGGAATTAGCACTATTAAATTACTAAAGTCAAGGCTGTATGGTCCTCAGATCTTTGCCTGCCTTATATAAGGCGAATTTAAACAACAACAACGTGTAACAACACTGTACAACCAATATTACACTTTATAATATGAACATAACATCTTAATTTGAGGGAACGAGCTTAAACTATTTACATAATATTTACATATACGCCACGGTTCGGACACTTTTTTAGAAAAAAATCTTAAAGTAGCGAATGTCAATCTCTTTGTTTGTATGTCAGTGTTTAGTAAGCAAAATCTTAACATTGGCAGTAATGGTTGTCTCTACTCTATGACGACCGGTTGCCATACAACCATAAAGTTGAAGTTGAAGTAGATAGATAGATTATTGGAAACGACCGTAAGTCAAATTCTCCTTACATGGTCACTATAAAGAACCTCACATTACCTGTGGTATCAATGGGGTCTCGATGTGGTATAATAGAGTGGACGTATCTCGCGACGAAGTGCCCAAACACCGCTTTCAGGTCCGGATGGTGCATCATTTCCACAAACTCTTGGAAATCCAAGTACCCCGAATTATCCCTATCAGCCAGGGTCATTATCTTCTCCACCACGTCATTAGGCAAATCGTGGTCGTATTCCCTGGATTCGATGATGTCTTTAAGCTCGACGTACGATATCTTCCCATCTTTGTCTTTGTCGTACTGAAATAGAGAGCGGAATTGGGTTAATGAATCATTTTATGTGAGTGCATACACATACATTGCGTAGAATAAGGAATATTACTAGAATTCAACTAGAACGCAACTCTCCACTCCCCACCAGCGGCTGAGTTAGGTGAGTTTCGTCGTCTTAACCTAACTATCACACAGTTGTTCTTGTGATTTGTCCACACCGAGATTCGGACCCGGGTCCTCGGATCGTGAGCACAACGCTCAACCACTGGACCACGGAGGCCGTTGATAGAAGATAAGAATGATAACCTAACCTGAAGATTTGTCAGGTTCGGTTTTAAGCAAGCGACTGCCTGTCTGACCTTCCAATCCAACCCGCGAAGGGAAAACCAGCCCAATACAGGGTAGATAAGTATGATAATAATACTATACATATAACCATAGTATGTTCTAAGTACATCTATGTAGCAAGGCAACATGGCGAGTCAGTGAACTGGTTAATGAAATGTTAGCTCAGCAAACACATCAGTTAGCCAATGACTATATAAGTACGTGTGATCTACGGGCCTAGCACCGTAAGCGCGCGACTCTTTCTCGCCGCGACAGCGATCATCTGTCTCTCTCTGTGCAGTACTGTGAGAGAGTGACGGGTGACGTATGTCGAGGCGAGAAAGAGTCGCGCGCTTACAGTGCTAGCCCCCTGGTGTGTCTCTGTTTAAAGGCGTTTCGGCTCCTCTCACTAGATTACACAAAACATAGATCATACAAACAAGGGGGATATGCATTCAGCACTAAATTAATTTAAATATGGTTTTGATATAGATTCCGAGTCATCATCTACTCCCTAGCATTATCTCGATTTTCACTGGGTCCGCTTACCTAGCCTGAAGACTTGACAGGTCCGGTTTTTTACAGAAGCGACTGCATGTCTGAGCTTCCAAACCGCCAAGGGAATACCAGCCCACTACAGGTTAGGTCACATACCTTCGAAAATGCTTTTCTCGGGAATGTGGGTGAGCTGAGCACGTGATAATCATTTATGATCCAAACATGAATTAAAAAAAACGACAATCATTGGTTTAGGCCTGTGCTGGATTCGAACCTGCGACCTTAAAGTGAGAAGCAAGCGTTTTACCAACTAGGCTACCACGGCTTCTACCCGGCTGGGTTGATATAGATTCCGCGTAGCTCAATGAAATAGTATGCATGAGCATGAGTATGACTCACTTGCACAGTAGGTATTACGTGTAATGGAAAGATTTAAACAATATTAGAATTAAAAAACTGTATTTAACCGTGTTTTAATTACGAATTCGCATATCCGGCGTAGATAAAAAATATGACTTTACAGACACCTAAAATTGGTTGGTTAATAACCAGATAACTAAATAAATCAATTCTTAAATAGGTAAAGAATTCTGAACTTTCAATAAAGATAATGACATAATTTTTAAACAATCATTTTACATCGAATTTCCAATAAGGGATTTAATTGCGCGGTAATTGTCCCTGTCACCGAAAGAATACGCCCAGCAGTAAAGTGCGGATATCCAGAAATAGGCTAGTTTCCAACTAGTCAAATCAGTTACTTTTTCATCATCATCAGCCCATTAACGTAATCGCAGCAGTGGGGACTGCTGGGGCACGAGCCTTCCCTATGGATGTATAGGGAGATCGGGCCTTAAACCATCACGCGGGCCCAGTGCGGATTGATGGTTATTAACGACTGCTAATGCAGCCGGGACCAACGGCTTAACGTGCCTTCCGAAGCAGTTACTTTTTACTAAACGTCAAAACACGAAATTACTGTGGAATTTGTTTGAAAAAGCACACTGTGACGTCATAGAAAAACGTGATAAAATATAAATAAGTTAAATAGTAAAAAGAAAATTATTTTCGACAGTTTTAAATCTGTCTTTATTTAGTCATTTCATAATCTCGACCCTAGTACACGACCCAATTGTTATCTTTCGTCGAAAAGGAGTGTTTATTTTATCTTATGTAACCAAGACCCTGAGCTCTGTTCGTAGCTAACAGCACGGTATCAGCTGCGAACGGAATAAGCACTCCCAAAGCATTCAGCGGGGGAGATAGGCTTCCTCGCATTGGTTTGTAACCGTCTAGAAGAAGGAAAACTCCGAAATTAAACCTGGAATTCTCTTTTTTCCGTGTATTGTTATAATAAACATTTTGATTTGCCTAACCTTTGATTGACGACTCGCTAGCATACGGACTTTTCAATTTACAATGTTAATTGTTCCTCGCATCTGATTTGAGGAGTTATCTAGCTGATGTCATGGTCAAATATGGCATTTTTCAGTGGTAACATCCATAGCATGATGTCATACAACGATGAATAAATCTTTCAGACTACGACCAAATGCTTTCGAAAAATATGGGATATTTTTATGACGCATTGAAGTTGAATATTCTTACGTCCGTATTCTAAGATTCCGTCCTCAGTTGAAGCGACCTCAAGGTCTTCCTCGAACTCAGCTCAAAATCTGTATTCTTAGAATGCGCCTCAACCTTAACGCGAGTTTACTCCAGTAAGGCATCATCATCATCAGCCCATTAACGTCCCCACTGCTGGGGCACGGGCCTTCCCTATGGATGGATAGGGAGATCGGGCCTTAAACCATCACGCGGACCCAGTGCGGATTGATGGTTATTAACGACTGCTAATGCAGCTGGGACCAACGGCTTAACGTGCCTTCCGAAGCACGGAGGAGCTCGAGATGAAAACGATTTTTTATTTTTTTTGGTCACCCATCCTATGACCGGCCTTTGCAGACCAAGCGCGTTTACCGCTGCGCCACCGAACTCCAGTAAGGCATAACCTCTTTAATTTCGTATTATTTTGTTGGAAGTATGATATGCTCGACTGAAGTGAGTAAAGTCCTCAAGTCTAGGACGTAAATCATCATCTCCCTAGCATTGTCCCATTTTTCACAGAGTCCGCTTACCTAACCTGAAGATTTGGCAGGGCCGCGAAGGGAAAACCAGCCCAATACAGGTTAGGTCATATACCCCCGAAAATGCATTTCTCGGGAATGTGGGTTTCCTCACGATGTTTTTCGAATTCGAAACATTGGTTTAGGTCTGTGCTGGGATTCGAACCTGCGACCTTAAAGTGCGAGGCAAGCGTTCTACCAACTAACACCACGGCTCCATCAAGTCGAGGACGTAGATGTCTTAAAATACAGCCGAGTCGAGTGGACATCGCAGGATACGGGTGTTAAGGTATCATTCAAAGAACCGTAAAGTTGATGTAAGTACTTATTTTCGGAGATTCATCATCAAATATTAGCAAATGGAATGCCATGATCTCTGCTTACCCTTTACGATCAGTTGACCGATCTTACCAGTCCTGGGGGGTTAAAATGGCCACATCGAAGCAATTCATCTAAGAAAGCAATATTGCAATTTGACATTTGCGCATATAAAAGTAAGTGCGCAATGCAAACAAATGTCAAAAAGCAATATTGCTTTCTTAGATGAATTGCTTCGATGTGGCCATTTTAACCCCCCTGGTGTCAGGGTTATATGGCCACTATAGGCCCCTGACACGGCTCATGCATGTAACAAAATAGTAGCTCACCATGCAATCTAGAGCACGGAATCGTCTTAATTTTCGAACGCCTCAGCCTGCAATGTCCTAACCAAAGGACAGGCTCACAAAGTGATTTCAACAATATATCCACCGGAAATAGACCTCAGAAATCCAGATCGCGAGCCGAACGCTCTAATCACTTAACCACGCAATAATAATGTTATGTATTATGTCCCTTTCAACAGTCTTTCACCAGGTGTCCTGTCAACGAAACGGTGTATTGTTGATCGAAGACCGGAACTGACATTTGGAACCGGTTCCACTAACCGGACCGTATTGATAGCAGAGCGACGCCTGCAGGGCTAACGTGCACAACGTGATAAAATTATCGATCAATTCAATAAATTTTGTCGAGATCGATACGTTTGTTTTTTCCCTAACATGCGTGGCATGTGATTTTGTTCGTATTTTGACAGAGCCACATGACTTATTTGGGTTCAAATATTAGCACCAATCGACAAAACTACAGAATTATATCGTCAGAATCGATAAAATGACCGTGACAAAATTATATCACGTTGCGTTAGCCCTACTGGTGTCCTGTCAACGAAACGGTGTATTGTTGATCGAAGACCGGAATCGACATTTGGAACCGGTTCCACTAACCGGACCGTAGTCATAGCAGAGCAACGCCTGAAGGTGGTTTCGGAGATCCAACACGACGTGGGTCCAAAAGAGATTAAGTAGAGTATTTCCAATGTACGAGCAATGGAATTCCAGTCTCTGCTTACCTCGGTGGGAAATAGACATGGGTACATACAGTCATGAGTACTAATTTGTATACAGTTTGAAACCATATCACATTAACTTTTTGACAAATGAAATCGTAAGTCTCATTAAATGTCAAATATGATAGTGCGACAGGGTTCTAAAGTGTGTACATGATATTGCTCATGACTGTACATAAACTCACGCGTAACTTTTTAGACCGCAGTCACAGTAACACAGATATCCCGGGTTGATTTGATTCCCAGTTTATGTATAAAAGGGACCGGGTGTTTCTTCACTAATCCGCAGTGGAGCAGCGTGGTAGGGTATGCTCACCAGCTTGCCTGTAAGGGCTGTGCTCAACAGTGGGATGTTTTAGGCTGTTTATGTTGAGTCCTTGGCCGCTATAACGCGTGAGATGGCGGGTAAACCCCAAACCTTTTCGAAATATAAAATTCCAACAAAAACATTTTCATGTAAAATGTGCTGGGACGAGATCATATGGATCGCAATGTCAAAAAGGAATCAGATCTCATGTAGAGCCAAGCTTCTATCTCAACACGGGCTATACAAACCCAAAGTCTACAAATTCTACACGTTAGGTAAAATATGGGGCCTGCCCTTGCGCTTCGCTTTGCTCGTCTTGGCGGGGGCACTCCCGTGCCCCCATTAAATAGGTTACATTGATTATTGACTCATCCTCAACGATGATACGCAGTTTCGTCCTATCACTAATTGTCGTTAGAATGAGCCATTTCCCGATTTGATAGGTTTATCTCTGAGGGTTTATTCCCGTTAACAAGAGCATTAAAAATCCACAGAAAACAGAAGTCACTGTGATCCTGTGTGTCACCGGCTTGTTTATCAAACGGGCAGCGCCGGTTCGATTCCCAGTACCGGATTTGCATCAATGAGATTTTAAGTGCAATTTTCACAAACACAGTTGGCTCGACCATTACAGCGATACGGCTCACCACCTATCGCAGACCAACGTGACAAAAAACTTGGTGAGGCATGGGTACTTAGTTCATCTTGCGATGGATGTACCTCTGAGACGAATTGGAAATATAGATCAGTTGTGAGCTTATCTTATGTTATCAACCTATGCATTATATTATAGGTGTATCTAATAAGTAACATAAAAAATCCAATTGTTGCTAGTTTCTTATTGAAACTCGGGGACAACTGAGCCAATTTGGTCGATTTTGATTTTGAAATATTTGTCATAATCCAGGGAACGTTCAAACGGTGAGAAAGTATGGAAAAGGATACGAAGTTCACTGGGTCATCTAGTACCGAATAAATTTCATAGGACACATCAAGCACAGTTCAAGCACACACACAGATGATTAACAGCAGATGTCTTCAAACGATTAGAAGCTTCTGCCTACCCCAGTTGTTTTATGAACGAAACCAATCGCAAGTTTATCATAACGACTTATAAACATAAACAGCTTATTGTATTATGTTATCACCATCATAAACAATTGATGAATGTGGAGGAAGCAAGAAAAGCGTGTCAGGATTGAAGGAAATGGAATTCCATAGTCTCTGCTTACCCCGGTGGGAAATAGGCGTGAGGTTAGGTATGTATGTATGTTATCATCATTATATCGTCGATGACCGACCCCACCAACCCTGGTATCACAATCATTATAGAATTGATTTATGTTTTTATAACTCGTTAATTAAAAATTAATAAATAAATGATAACCTTAGATCTGTAATTCTTTTTTATTAATGTCTTCTTCTAATCCTATTATTCCCTGTTGGGATGTAGGGCTCAAATAACAGATTTCCACTCCTTGCTTTTTATAAAAAAAAACTTATTTTTTTTTATTATTTGGCCAGACAACAGGCCTGAGGGTACCCAATTGGGCGCGAACCTCGGCTCAGGGCGGAAAGGATTATATTTATTATTTATTTATTACGCTAAATGAGGGAAACTGTCGACCACGCCGGCGGGGTTGGTATCTGGGTCCTTAAGTGTTTGTTGTCGCGAGCTGATTGGCCACCTCTATGGCCATTAAATGAGTCATACACTTACAAGTGCCGGAAAAGTGTTAACATTTATTGTCTTAGTCACTGCCGGCAATTGGACAAGCATTATCAATGCAGATTGATTCCTTGGATGACTCAGTAGGGGAGCACATAAATTGGTAAAACTATTCTATTCTAAGCTCAAGATTTCTAGGAATATAATGACTTGGCACTTAAGTAGTTATGGTCAACGATTAATTATGAAATTCTGATTACTAAATAAATATAAAACTGACGAAAAACATTTTCTGTTTTCTATTTAACTTATTTATGAATTTTACTCAAGAAAAACATAATAATAAATCTGATTTTTTATCACATGTTCCTACAGTGTTTTTTTATACAAAATATCATAGTCATTTTATTTTGAAGTTTAGTATAAAGTAACTGATTTGACTAGTTGGAAACTACACTATAACCTGTATAGAATAATTGCAGAAGATTTGTATGATGGTCTCATGTCTATATTCCAATTGGTCTCACAACCAACACGAGAGGAGGAAATGTCAATGGCTCCAGGAATTTCAAGGGTGTTTAAAAAGTTTAAAAACATGTCTCGATTGCAATACATACTTTCAATCCACCAGAATAACTACTTCGCATTACATCGGTCTTGGGTTGTTGCCAACCAGTAATAGAGGTTGATTCTATTGTACCAAACAGAAATAAAGTGTGATAGGTATACTGCCTATTCAACCATCAATACATTAAATGCAATATTTCAATCAAAGTGGCTTACTTAGTGGCTATTATACAAAGAGAAAATTTTCGTAGCTTTAAGAATAAAAATTCCAAAGCCTTATTAAACAGATCTTACAAATTAAACATTTCATTCGCTAAATTAACTACTGTATGTCTTATATCATTAAAGTATTTAAATAATGCCGGTTCTTACATATAGGTACAGGAATTCTAAACAAAGTTCACAAGCACCTACAATAAACAATATAATTATGCAAACATGATTATCTGAAACACTACTGTTTACTTGTGTGGACTTGGAGACGTAATGATGTGGTCAAACAAGAATGCTAACCGTAGCAGGCGTTACATACGTAAATCCCGCTTCTTTCAAAGCAATTTTCTTGCAATATGTAGGTAAAAGGTAAAAGAAACAATATTGAATGAAAAGTACCTTGTTGAATATCCGGCGCCAGTACAGATCTGATCTAGTCGGTGTCAGCGGCACCGACACTGTAGTTTCTCTCTGTCCTGATGGCATTTTCACTAAAACTGCGTGACTAACAAGTTCTACAATGCAAAAATTATTGAGGTAAATAGCACATCACAACATTACACGTTCGCTGTTACATGTAACAAGAACTGTGCATGATCGATATATCCTTATTGTCGAACTGATAAGATAGATAACGTATATTGTAAACGTTCGTAATCTACAAAATGTTATGTTATTTATATATTTTTTCCAACGAAAAGCACCACGACCAACTCCTGTGCGGTACCGTTAGCAACTAACAGTTTTATTTTTTAATTTCATGAAGAGGGTTCGTTAACCATGTTTGACGGATATTATCATGTCACGTCTGATTGGTTGATATCATAGAGTGAACGTTGTTTGACCAATCAGAATCACTAGGACTGTGACGCATTGACGTTAGCAAGATATAAGGAAAATATAATTTTAAACTGAACGCGTGTTAACTTATTTATTTCTTGCAATAATTGTTGAAACATATTTGATGGTGTTGAATTAACCTCAAACTTGTCTTGTAGTTTACAGTATTTCTATTGTTTCTTTCTACAGACACCTTTGTATTGCTAAAGAGAGCTATCTATGTGATTAAATATAAATAATCATTATTGAACGTAGCTTAATAGTTGCCATGGCAATGAACTGTCATTGTTGGTAAACAAAACGAAAGTTTTGAATATCTACGTGAAAATTGATTTTTAATTTTATGTTCTTAACATCATTATTTTAAATTATTATTAGCAAATATGAATGAATTTAATCGTTCTAAAGTTAGTGGTGTCCGTTGGTTAAAGAAGCCCGTGGAAAATATACGAATAAAGTAAGTTTCTTATTTGACCAAAGATTTTTTAAATGTAAATAATAGCAGTTTAGATATATTTAATTTGAATGACTACTTTGAGTGCTTGGACAAGATTTCAAATCTGTTAGGAGTCTAATTACTTAGAAAAATTATAACAAGAACTGAGAACCCACTTTTTGAAGTTGATTAAAAAAATTTTTTTCAGAGTGAAACTTAAGCCACAAGACGGAATATTATCCCTGCCAAAATTCGACGAATATGCAAATGAATCAAATGGTCTTACAAAACTGGAAAATAAGACAGAAGAATACATTTTTAAATGGCAAGAAAAAGTATTTAGTGCTTGGGAACTTCAACGCTATACAGATGTTCATAACTGTATATCTGAAACGGAGTTAAACTACAATGAGATGTTAAATAATTTAGATTACGAATCCTCTAAAATATTCACATACATCCACTATGACTGCCACTTGCCTTTGCCTTCGGAGTTAAAAAATAATAATTTAAAAGAGTTGAATGTTCTCAGTTTGAATTCTTGCTTAGCTAGGTTGAATTTAGATAATAGGTTTGGCAGGATGTTGGAAGATACAAGTTCAATGGGGCATTTGTTTAAGAGCACAGAGAATGTTGTGGCAGAAGAGGAGCCCTGGACTGCGATGCATGTTGTATTCGATCATTCGGACTACAATGAGTAAGTACCTAGATTGTCTGAGATTTGTATTCAGCTTAATCAAACTGTTTTAGCCAACCCAAACCTTGTTATACATACATAGACTCACACCTATTTCCCACTAGGGAAAAAATAAAATAACAAGGGAAGGAAGGAGGGGGAAATCTTGTTAGCTATAAAATTGATATTCGGGCTCCTAACTTTTGACTTTACGAAATCAGGCACCTTCCTTAACCCATAGAGGAACAGTGTAGTGGAGGATGCTCCATACACAGTTGCTTCAGAAGAGGCCTATTTACATTTGTGAAGTTAGAAATGGTTTTGAATGAACTTAAAACAACTTTTCCCTGGTCGGATTTTGGATTTGATTTGAAAAAAGAAAAACCGTTTTACTTTCAGAGACTCACAACTACTTCTCAAACAGGATGCAATCATTCTGTCCCTATACTACAACACCATACATAACTACCTGATTATAACTCCGGATGTGAACAACTTGGATTTGAACCCGTATACCGTAGAATCTGAGACTGGAGTCCAGTGGGGATTCCAATACTCAGTTGAAGTCGATTTTGAGGAGACAGAGAGTGGAGAAGAATTGGTTACATTGGTGAGAGTAATTTGAAATTAGTCTATGGTGGTGCCAGACCAATTTTTGAGGGGCTCTTAGCATAATTTTAGAATAAAGAATAATACTATAGTATAGTCCGCCCGCGTGAGGAGCTCGGTGGCGCAACGATAAACGCACTCGGTCTGAGATTGTTGAAGATAAGCAACTTTCGCAAAGGCCGGTCATAGGATGAGTGACCACAAAAAAAAAGTTTTCATCTCGAGCTCTTCTGTGCTTCGGAAGGCACGTTAAGCCGTTGGTCCCGGCTGCGTTAGCAGTCGTTAATAACCATCAATCCGCACTGGGCCCGCGTGATGGTTTAAGGCCCGTTCTCCCTATCCATCCGTAGGGAAGGCCCGTGCCCCAGCAGTGGGGACGTTAATGGGCTGATGATGATAGTCCGCCCGCCCATTAGTATCGGGCGCTGACCTCACCCCCCTTTGCGTTTTACTTTAGCCTTAAATGGCCGTAAGCCGCCATGGAGTAAGGGAGAGAGCGCGTCAACTGCGTCTCGCTTGCACGTAATGAGATTTTTGTATGGAGTGTCTGGTGTGTGACATAGTATATAGGACTGCCTGTCTGACCTTCCCACGCGCGAAGCGAAATCCAGTTCAATACAGGTTAGGTCACATAGGTACCTCCGATGCATTTCTCGGGGTCAAGTTTTCCTCACGATGTTTTCCTTCACCGCTAATAGAATTTATGATCGAAACATGAATTCGAAAACAAATTCGACAATCATTGGTTTAGGCCTGTGCTGGATTCGAACCTGCGACCTCAAACTGAGAAGCTTAAGTAATGTTTTCTTAAAATATGTGGTAAATTTTCAGCTTCGTAAACTACACCAGAAATGGGAGCGTCAACAGAAACAAGTGGTGAACTTCGAAATGCCGCCATTGGGGAAGAAACTTTATTACGTCACGTTAGAGTTGGTCACCGCTACGGACTTTGATGTGGACGATTTGTATATTGAGTTTACAATACAGGTAATTTTGACATATCATTGTAATTAAAACACATAATAACGGGTTCTTACCGCGTTTAAAATAGGGATATGAGACTCTCGATATTTCGACACTGTTGCAAGTGCCACGATCACGGGATGACTGATTAGATTGGAGTGGAGTATAATATCATTGTAGCTGGCGAGTAGTGCGTGTATTTACCTTTGCCTACCCCTTCGGGGACGCAGGCGTGATGTGCAGATGACCTCTTTGCTGCGGTGTGATTGATAGGATACTTTGCTCATGAAACCAGAATCCGGGTTCATTTCTGGTTGGGTTAGGTGCGTCCTCCACCAATCCGCAGTGGAGTCCGCGTAGTGGAGTTTAATGACACAGTGGTGCTAATTCCTGTAAATACCATCTAATTTTATTTTAAGTTATATCTGTCATTTTCTTATCCGCCGGAAAGGAAAAGGACGGGTAATCGACAAGCATAAAATTTATGGAACACACGTCAATTTTAAGGACAAATCTAAAACAACCGTCTAAAAATTTTACATCAGTCAATAACCCGACACAGGTAAGTAGACAGCACGTCAAACGGATTGCATACCAGCGACATACCTTTTTGATTCGCCCGGGTTATTCATTCATTTACTCATTCTTCCTAAAATTAAGAGCTGCGAATCATCCGTCCCTTTCCTTTTCGACGGATATGAAAATGACGGATATAACTTAAAATAAAATTAGGCGGTGTCTGCAGGAATCGGGGCCAGTATTTACCGATATTGCACTAAATTTGAACAGCTATAACGTCTTAATTTGAGGGAACAAACTTACGATAATCTAAAGTATCTACTTACATCACGTAGGTTCATACTGTATTTAGGTACCACACGGGTCAGACGCTTTTTTAGATAGATAGATAGACAAAATACTTTGTTGAGCACAAAGGACACAAGATACACAGTGACACTCCATGAGACATTTTTTTTAAGGTCCCTGATGACATTCAATGCAACGATGCGCTTCACGGCCGGAGTCATTTAGCTAAACCCATAAGAACAGAAGACATCGAGGAGTGGCATTTTAGCCACATTATTGAGCTTACTTTGGAGATGACCACAGACTCAGGTCTGTTATAGAATTATTCTTCTTCTCTACCCTACCTACTTTCCTGTTGGACTATGGCCAATCAGCTCGCAAAACTAAGAATCCGATACCGACCACGCTGGTGGAGCCGCGGTCGACGTTATCCCTTTTTCCGCATTTACCGGTTTCGGCCCACACCAGTAGGGCTCACATGCCATTTTATCGATTCTGATATCGTTTTGTCGATTGGTGCTAATATGTGAACCCAAATACGTAAGTGAGACGTCTCAGCCTTTAAAATAACACCAACACCATTTGCCGTGGGTATTTTGTCCATAGTAAGGGTCCCAATGTCTTTTATTCTTCTTCTTCTTCTATCGTGTGGGTTGTGAGGTGGAGCACCAACCTCATCAACCCTGGTGTCAGGGTTACTATTGAGCCGCCAAAGGCCCCTGACATGACTCATATAACGACTACGTACTTACATCAGTAAGTAATAACCGGGACCAACGGCTTAACGTGCCTTCCGAAGCACGGATCTTTTTACTTTTTGGACAATCAGGTGATCAGCCTGTAATGTCCTAACCAAACTAGGGATCACAAAGTGATTTTTGTGATATGTCCCCACCGGGATTCGAACCCGGGACCTCCGGATCGTGAGCCCAACGCTCACTCACTGGACCACGGAGGCCGTTGAGTCTTTTATTGAGTCGATCGATAATTTTATCACGTTACGCATGTCAGCCCTGCAGACCGGTTCTTTCAAGCATAATCCTCTTATACGACGTCCTGGCCCGAGATTCACACCCACCTAAGCACGAAGGTGCTTCAGGCCTGTTGTCTTAAAGTTATATACGTATAGACTGAGAGACTTTTTTTGACGTGACTTATTCTAGATTTGCCGCAGATGGCATTAATTACTTGGCCGGACAAATGGGGAGTGCTGAAGGCTCTCATAACGTTTAATACAACAGGCCTGAGGGTGTCCAGTTGGGCGCGAACCTTGTCTGAGAGGAAGAATATTTGAAAGAATTAATTGGAGATGTCCTTAGAAAATTAAAGCACATAATAACGGGTTCTTACCGCGTTTAAATGGGGATATGAGACTCATGGCACTTGCAACAGTATCGAAATATCAGGAGTCTCATATCCCCATTTAAACGCGGTAAGAACCCGTTATTATGTGCTTTAATTTTCTAAGGACATCTCCAATTTGGTCAATGTACTAGGTCCTTCTAGGTCTTCCTCTGCCCGCCCTACCATCAACCTTCGCTTTATATACCGCTTCCGTAATCCTATTAACCTGTTAACATTCCCTTCTCAATCTTAGTCACTATATCGTTATTTACACCACAAAAAACAAACACTTTTCGATATTTTCAGAATCTGCCCCTATACAAGTGTTCTTCGAAGCGATATCGACGGACTGGTGGGGTCGGCATCGGACGGAGGGGTATAGCTATCTCCCTTTGTCGTTAAATCCTGGCCGTTTCTCCAAGCAACTGTCCTGCTCTAGGCCTGAAGAGTTGGATTCCGTGGAGGCGGAAAACCGCAGGTTCTTTGTTGGAGGATGCCATCTGATCAAGGATTTGGAGATTTTCGCAAAGCCGCAATTACATGTAAGTTGTAAACTGTGTGATGGATGATGCACTACTATGAAATAGTTCTACTATATAATAGCTGCTTCTTGAATGAATAAAGAATAATACTACGTATAGAGCTGTGATAGCCCAGTTGGTAAAACGCTTGCCTCTCACTTTGAGGTCGCAGGTTCGAATCCAGCACAGGCCTAAACCAATGATTGTCGAATTTGTTTTTGAATTCATGTTTAAAATCATAAAAGGTTATCACATGCTCAGCAGTGAAGGAAAACATCGTGAGTAACCCCACATTTCCGAGAAATGCATTTTCAGAGGTATGGCATAACCTGTATTGGGCTGGTTTTCCCTTCGTGGGTTGGAAGGTCGGACAGGCAGTCGCTTCTGTAAAAAACCGGACCTGTCAAATCTTCAGGTTAGGTAAGCGGACCCTGTGAATAACGGGATAATGCTAGGGGGATGATGATGATCTTTTGGTCACTACTTATTACCCCAACGTTTTATAATACTCCACCGGGGAAAGTTATGAAGCATACTTCATCACTCTACTCCATTACGGGTTGATGTTGGTTGGGCTAGTAGCCAACCTGGTAGCTACACTTAACGGCCTCCGTGGTCCAGTGGTTGAGCATTGGGCTCACGATCCGGGGGTCCCGGGTGCGAATCCCAGTGAGGACATACCTATCACAAAAAATCACTTTGTGATCCCTAGATTAGTTAGGACATTATAGGCATCAGCCTGTAATGGCTCATGTAACGACTACTTACATCAGTAAGTAGTACCCGGGACCAACGGCTTAACGTGCCTTACCAAGCACGGATCATCTTACCTTTTGGACAATCAGGTGATCACACCTGTACATGAGCCATGTCAATGACTTTGGCGGCTGAATAATAACCCTTGGTAATTGACCTCACAACCCACACGATAGAAGAAGCTACACTTGAGTTTTTACGTTCTCTTACAGGACGCGAATTTCAAGTTCGTAACAACAGGATCTATCAACGTCCGTTGGAACACGATCTCGCAGACGTGTGTCAGTCAGGGGCGTGTAGTGGACGGGCGTGAGGCACGGTCGTGTGCATCAGCGCTGTTACTAGGGGCTGAAGCGGTGCTGCGCCAGTACAGGAGGGCGCGCGCTCGCCTCGCTGCTGCCACGCACTCACTCACTGCTGATCATGAAGACTGATGGTGGCAAGAGGGGTTAACAAGGCTACATCAAAGCAATAGCATAGCATATAGTTTCTTTCTTTCTTTCTTTCTTTCTTTCTTTCAATATTGTAATTTCATATTTGCGCACATAAAAGTAAGTAAGTGCGCAATGGTGCAGCTACCAACCTATACTCACACACGCATACACACATGCACACCAGGTCTTATTGGCGTCAACCAAAGAGAGCTTGGGGTCTAGAAACAAATTTGGACATTTCATAAAAACATCTGTTATTTGACATTAATTTGTTTGACATAATGCAATTCTTCATTTTAGCTGTTTTCTACGAATAAAGTTGTAAAATGCACATACTTAATAAGAATTGTCTTATATACAACAAATATCGGGTAGCATTAGGCTTTTTGCACAAAATACTCAATGTTCTCATTTTAGACCTCTGATCCATAATTAAAACACAATAACGGATTCTTACCGCGTTTGAAGTAGGGGTATGAGACTCGCGAAATTTCGACACTGTTGCAAGTGTCATGATCACCGGATGACAACAACAACAGAAACAGTGTCGAAATATCGAGAGTCTCATATCCCTACTTTAAACGCGGTAAGAATCCGTTATTATGTGTTTTAATTATGATAATAACCGCGTAAACTTAAAACCTCTGATCCATGTTTGAACCTTAGATAGTTTCTTAATTTGACAACGTAACAAAGACTGTTATGTATTATAAGTACTAATTAGTTAAACTATACCAAATGAGGGACTTTCCAGGCTACATTTCCCAAATAAAAAACAATGTCCATTAAAATATATAATAAGCTCCCAAAGTGCTTAAGAGATGAAACTAAAACTAATTTATTTATAAAAAAATCTAAAAACAATGCTAATTAAAAAGAGCTATTATACTGTAGACGAATTTTTAAATGATAAGTTTTAATTTAATACACACTTCCTCTCTTCCCTTCAACGTTGCTGTGCCCTACAGGGTCCATGTTTTAGTTCCTACGCCTATGTAACACCCATTGTACTACATGGAATGCAATAAATAATTGAGAATTGAATAAACTATAGATGGCGCTGTTCATAGCAGACGTAATGCATCTTTTATCCTTGTTTTTGGGTATAAATGATGACCCTTGTTATTACACCCAGGCACAACACATCTTCCACCAATTATTATTCTGATCAAAATAAAGAGAAGCAATATAGGTAGGCACATAATTCTATTCATATCTGATCCAAAAATCAAACAACAATTATTTTTATATAATTCCCCTGCCATTCCATTATATTTTGGAATTACCCGAGCAATGAGAAAATAGGTAATTATCACGTTACAAATTTGTAAGACTGTACAATGCCATCTATATTTTCTTTGGAGAACGTAGCCTGGACCGTCCCTTATTAAGCAGTGTAGGTATCTGGTCAGTGAAATACATTATTTATTTGTTTAACATAAACATGATAATCTTAAGACGAATGTACAAACAGATCGAAACAATACATAAATGAATTACTATTTTGTATTTTATTCATTAAACATAAAGTAACGTAACATTTTTCATTGAGGTAACATTTGTTTGGCTGAAAATTGAAAACGTGGGAAAATTGTGTTTGGAATTCCGTACACCATTTTCTTTTTAACTAAGTTTTCTCAATATCATTAACATAACATTTTCTTTACGTACCTATACCTAAACAAAACATAACATTAGGATTCTTTTTGTCAAATTAATATAAACCTATCTTCTCAACTGTCAAGAAAACTTTATTGCCATTTTTTAAAACGAAGGGGTTGTTTCACCAGCTTAGAACTAAGCCCTCACACACTAGTAGTATTATGCTGTCGACTGCCGACGTACCGACATTTGCTGCCGATTGTCGCCGAAAGCAAAGAGCTGCTCGTGTGAAACACTTCACAACTTGACAACAATTTGGCCACAATATGACATTAACGCATATTGTCAATTAAGTGTTCAATGCCAACAAATGTCAAAATGCATAATATTGCGTTTTAGATGAATTGCTTCGATGTGGCCTTTTCAACTTCCTCGGGGGTTAAAATGGCCATTTTAATATCCAATTTGTCATTGCGTATATAAAAGTAAGTGCGCAATGCAAACAAATGTTACATAGCAATATTGCTTTCTTAGATTTCAAACACCCCCCCCCCCCGGCATCAGATACTTAGCAATATCTTATATCAGGCAGTCTATAAGCAAATGATGAAACACTCCCTAAATCATATGTGTTTTGGGGCCACCAAACCGCAATGGAGTGACATGGCTAGAAGACGCTCTTTCTCTCATCTAAATGATCATAAAATAATGCCTGATGTCAATTAACAGACTCTAGCCAGGTCATATGGTCAGTATTTCATAAGTCCAGTTCATCATCTGGTAGGAACAGGCCTGGACTGCCTATAGGGCACCGGATACCTGGAGGGCCGGTCCCCGCCAGCCGGCTGGTCTGGCTGCTGGCAATGACAATTCTGCTATAATCTATATATCTACTCTATATAATGTATATACCTGTTACTGTTCGTTAGTCTCGCTAAAACTCTAGAACGGCTGAACCGATTTTGCTAATTTTAGTCTTGAAATATTCGTGGAAGTCTAGGAAAGGTTTAAACGATGACAAAATACGGAAAAGGATGATACGAAATTCACTGGGTCATCTATTACAATGAATTCAAACAATCCGTCTGCATCATCATTTCGTTTCAGTAAATTTGGGGTGGTTTACGTCTACCGTTTAGTCCTAGCAGTCCACCTCGTACAACGGCACGGCACCACTAGTCCATGGTTGTGGTGACGGTTGAACGATCCCACCAGTAGGTCCGCAAAGGTCCGAGGGCGCTTGTTTTATTATGAGCCTCCCACTTATAAGGGCGATCGTCCCTCAAATGCCCGGGGCGGTTTCAGGTCTCAGACCAGGCCTGGGCAGGAGTTAATATTGTCGATTTTTCTTGGAATTATATCATCACCAGTACCAGTATCCACCAGTCTGGCAGTTCAAACTGAGGTCATAGATGGATAAAATACTGACCGTGTAACCAGGTTACATTCGATGTTTAAGATCTAGCCATGCGCACAGCCTCGCGCAGTTGCTGAGTGATAGTGGCCAGTCTCCGCGCGCGTTTGAGTCGCGAGTCCCGCGCACGCGCGAGGCGCACGCTGCGCAAGTGTGTCAGTTCTGCGTGCGCGGCGTGTTGCGCGCGTTTGAACTCATCCATCACGTTGACTCCTTCCTTCAGTAAGGCGGTTTCCCAGGAACTCAGGGCGTTGTTTATGGCTACGCGCTGAAATATATAAAAAAAGATTACCTACTTAAATCAGAATACTGAATCAGAAAACATTGTGTGTGAGAGAAACTTCGTGGTTTGGGAATCGTAGAATGATCAGTACTTACAGGGCAATTCGATCATGGCGTCAGGGTCATTATTGAGCCGGCAAAGCCCCTGTTGTGGCTCAAGTAACGACCACATACTTAGGTACTATTCCCGGGGTCAACTGTTTAAAAACGTGTTTTTTCACTTTTCGGACAATCAGGTGATTTCAAACCAAACCAGAGACAGACTCACGAAGTGATTTTTTGTTAGACCTGTTCTCATCGGGAACCGAACCGTTCACCTCCGGATTTTGAGCCCAACGTTCAATCACTGGACCACGGAGACCAATAGTATAATCAAGTATAAACCATTCTCCGAAAACTAGATGCCAACAAAGCCTAATTTGTAGCTTATCTCTAAATTATCTGAAACACCGGTTCACCACCTATCATGTTGGTCTAATATAAACCTCAGTGAGGTATGGGTACTTAGTTGACCTTGTAATGTATATACCTCTGATCTGACTACCCCAATAGGCTTATTGCCAACTAGTCAAATCAGTTACTTTTTAATAAATGCCAAAACACAAAATTACTATGGAATCTGTATGAAAAAGCACACTGTGACGTCAAAGAAAAACGTGATAAAATGTCGGACTTATTGTATTTTCTTGATTAAAATTCATACATTTGTTGAATAGAAAAAAAATGTTTTTTTGTTAGTTTTAGATCTGTTGTTATTTAGTAATCAGAATTTCATAATTTATCTTGAACCTAGTACACGACCCAAATGGAATATAGTCGTCTGAAACACAGGCTCAGCCTAGTGCAGACAACAGTAACCTACTTTGTACCTTATTTCTAATGCTAAATGTATGAAACCTATGTACTTTTTACACAATATTTTCTTTATTATTAATGCTATTACGGCTCACCTGAGAAGTCTCCTTCAGCATGGCGTTCTTCCGTCTCCTCGCCTCATCAGCTTTCTTCTGCCAGTCCACCAGTTCAGCTTTCTTCTTCCACTCGTCAGCAGCATCCTGACGACACCTCCTGTCTGCAGCCAGCAGGGCTTTCGCTTCCGAGTCTATTACTTTCTCTACTAGGTCGAATGTCTGCCAAAGATTAGGTAAGTATTATTTAAACTGTGGGGGTTCGTTTTTGGTACGCTTCTTCTTCTTCTTCTTATCGTGTGGGTTGTGAGGTGGAATACCAACCTCATCAACCCTGGTGTCAGGGTAATGAGTGAGCCGCCAAAGGCCCCTGACATGGCTCATATAACGATTACTCACTTACATCAGTAAATAGTAACCGGGACCAACGGCTTAACGTGCCTTCCGAAGCACGGATCATCTTACTTTCGGACAATCAGGTGATCAGCCTGTAATGTCCTAATCAAACTAGGGATCACAACGCGATTTTTGTGATATGTCCCCACCGGGATTCGAACCCGGGGCCTCCGGATCGTGAGTCCAATACTCAACCACTGGACCACAGAGGCCGTTCGGAACGTACGCTTGTAATCCCTGATGCAGTAGGCAGATCCACAAATAATTCAAATTCAAAATTCAAAAATATCTTTATTCAGTAGGTAACATAGTTACACTTTGAATCGTCAATTTTACATAACGAACGTCTCATCCGCCTAAAACTACTGCAGCTTCTCACAACCTGTATAGCCGGGGAAAAGAAGCTGCAAGAAAAACCTCGGCACAGGGCCCTAGACGTTCTTTAAAAAAATAAAAATAAACATAAAACATAAAATATTGGTATACAATTGAGTAATTTAGCTGCCTAATATCAGTTCTCAGACAGTTAATCCCATGCATTCATATCTTCTAAATAATCACTAACTTTATAATAACCTTTTTTGTAAAGTTTTTGTTTAACTACTGTCTTAAAACAGTTGAAAGGCAAATTCTGAATGTCAATGGGAATCTTATTGTAAAAACGTATACATTGCCCCTTAAAAGATTTAGTAATCTTATGTAATCGACTGACTTGTAAAGCAAGTTTATTTTTGTTCCTGGTATTAACAATGTGCCGATCGCTATTTTTTGCAAATAATCCTATATGTTTTTTTACATATATTAAGTTTTCAAAGATATATTGTGATGCCAAAGTTAAAATATTAATTTCTTTAAATTTATTTCTAAGTGACATCTTGGGTCCCAATTTGTAAATCGCCCGAATGGCTCGCTTTTGCAGAACAAAAATGCTGTTCATATCTGCAGCATGACCCCACAGCAAGATGCCGTACGACATTAGACTGTGGAAGTAGGCAAAATAAACTAATCGCGCGGTTTCTACATCGGTTATTAAACGAATTTTTTTGACCGCGAATGCTGCTGAGCTGAGCCTTTTGGACAACTTATCAATATGAGGACTCCATTGCAACTTAGCGTCCAAAGTAATTCCCAAAAATACAGCAGTACCTATCCGTGAGGTCCAATTCCTTATTTTTTACAATAATAGAATCGAGGGGCCTACTAACATTCGATAACGTAAAATAAACGTATTTTGTTTTATTTTCATTAAGTAGCAGGTTGTTTACAGTAAACCAATCCACTACCTCTGAAATGGCGTTGTTTACATCGTCAAAGGAATCTTGTCGTCTCTTTACTTTAAAAAGTAAGGAGGTATCATCTGCAAACAGCACCACCTCATGTTTTACAAGACTAGGTAGGTCGTTTATGTAAACTAGGAATAGAAATGGACCTAGAATTGAGCCCTGCGGGACGCCTATAGTGACGTTAGATCCACACGATCTGGAGCCATGCACATCAACCCTCTGAACGCGGCCACTAAGGTATGACTCCAAAAGAGCGATGGCATTATCAGTTATTCCATAGTGACGAAGTTTCGCGATCAAGATATCATGACAAACGCAATCGAAGGCTTTGGAAAGGTCGCAAAAGACACCAATTGCATCTTTGGACTCCTCCCAAGCCTGAAAAACATGATTTATTAACTCAACACCAGCATCGGTTGTTGAGCGACCCTTTGTGAAACCAAATTGTTTATTAGACATTAAATTGTTTAAATTGAAATGTTGAAGTAATTGCAGTAATAAAATTTTTTCAAATATTTTACTAAGCGTGGGTAGTATAGATATTGGTCTAAAATTAGTAGGGTCAGAAGTACTACCAGCTTTAAACAATGGAATGACTTTACTGTGCTTCATTAAATCTGGAAACACACCATTGTCTACACATTTATTAAATATACATGATAGATAGGGAGCTATGCAATCAATCACGGAGTTAATGACTTTAACAGAGAGACCATGAAGATCTGCAGTCTTTTTGATTTCTAAAGATTTAAAAGCTCTTAAGACGTCCCTAGGACTCACGTGTGTAAATGTTAGTTTATCTACTTTGGACGTATCTATGTGCTCCCTTACAAGTGATTGAGCGAGTGCAGGAGATGACTTCACGGACTGCAGGAGACGACTAATCAGTTTAAAGACAACTTGCAGCCACTGTTGGAAGTCCTAAGATGGATATTGAAGAACCTTTCGGTGACAAGGGATCACTCTATCGCCCGTAACAATTTATCCATCATGTTGTGTTTGATAGAAAGAACTTGTTTATTTTTTGGATGAGAATTGATGGTCTCTCCCAATTAGACGCAGATTTTACTTAGCCTATAAACATGGCAGCGAAATTTCTGCAGGAAAAAAAAAAACGAATCGTTGTTATTACACACACACACACACACACAGAGAGAGAGAGAGAGAGAGAGAGAGACACACATACACACACATGTATTATGTTTAATTTACCTAAGTTTTACTTTAAGACAATATAGTGTAAATCAAATTGTACTGGTTGCGTTGGAAGAGCGAGGCATTCCCATCACAAGTGTCATCTGACTACTTTTAGGGAAGCCCCTGTAACTTGTTTGTTATAGATTTACAGAAATAAAACCCTTTTTATTTTTTTAAACCCTTTTTTATTACAGTTTCTTCCCATAACACCTCGCGAAATGACATACTTAGATTTAAAAATATTAAATTGACCTTCAACAAGTTTATCCATGATAATTACGTTGAATAAATGATTCTGGTCCCAAGAAATGTTCATGTTGTTTGTATAGTATGTTCATGAGGTAAGCCTTGCTCCGCCGCAGGTGGGGAGCGGAGAGTTGCCGTTTTATACGTAAGTAGTACCTTCTGAGTACCTTTTTATCATGGCACCAAGCCAGGACACTCGCGCTGCGTTTTTCCTTGTGTCGTAAGCTGTTCACCAAGAGACCCTGCTTCATCTGCTCCTCAGTCTGCCGCTGGAAACTCCTCAACTCTTGAAGTAGGCGCTGTTCCTCTCGCTTCTGATGGAGGAATTTCTTGTACTGCTCTGAGGACTCCGCTGCTATCTGTTTTATTATGGAAGACAAGCAAACGTTTTAGCATAATCTTCGTCTTCTATCGTGTGGGTAGTGAGGTGGAGTACCAACCTCATGTCAGGGTTATTATTGAGCCGCCAAAGGCCCCCGACATGGCTCATTTAACGTTTACACACTTACATCAGTAACGGCTTGACCTGCCTCACGAAGCACGGATCATCTTACTTTTGGACAATCAGGCGAACAGGCTTTAGGTAATGTTCTAACTAAACTAGAAACTAGATAGAAAAAGACCATAATTGCCTTGAATTATTTCATCTATTCTTTGGTTAGCCACTACAAGTCGTCAAAAGCCAGTAAAGAGTGAGTTACCATATTTCTTTCTTCCTTCTCTTTCTGCCACATTTTCCGGAACTCGTCTGCAAGTTTCTCCCTCTCGATGTCTTGCTCTCTCTTGCGGAGCAGGGTGGCCAGGAGTCTCCACTCTCTGTCTGGGATGTCGTCCATAATACTGCCGCTGACGTCATGGTAGTCCGTCGTGTTCATTAACTGGGATAGGGAGCTGTGAACTGTAACATTTTTTTGTTGTTAGGGGAGCTTATCGCATTTACACAATATATAACATCATAATATATAACAAAGGCCAAATGTAAAAGAAAAGAAGAGAAATGGAGGAGAACGACTTAGTTTTTAACTTTACGACTTAACCGTAATGGTTAACCGTTACAAAAACTTTATTATTCTCATAAATATTACCTACTTCTCAAAAGGAGAGGTATTACTACTTATTAAAACCTAATTTTCCAAAAACGTTGCCTATGTAGAAAAGTATGCTAAACACAAACGCCTGAAAATATAACATGAGCAAAATTTACAGATATTAAGTTTGCTCATCAAAACTTGCAGGCGTTATATATAGCACGGTCAGTGAAACTAACATTTCTGATAAAAATAAAAGTATGTATTGATATTACTCACTGTCAGGCAGTCGTCCCATCGGCGAGGCCTTCCTCGGTGATACGCAGCCCGACCGGAGCGGGCTCTCTGTTATTATTTTATAACAAAACACCATTATAATTTTCCTTCGTACAATCAGATACAATTGTGGGAGCGTGTTATTGTTGCTATTGAAGTTGCGTTGCGTCAACTTTCTTTTTATCTCCGTAATTTCAAATAACCTCTCATAATAATTCACGTAACTAGATTTTGTCTTACGTCCTTTTAATGTTATCGCAAAATTTTGACACTCAAAATTACAACAACTTTAGTTAATAACACCTCATTTGTACGTTGGAGTTTTTGCTGTAAAATTCACCATATTTACAAATTTTATTTAACCACTACGTTACGAAATTTAATAGGGAAAATCGAAAATAACTTTTTAATCTGTGAAGTTATATCCTGAATTGCCATTACAATAATCTTTGACACCACATTAAGTACTTCACGTCAATTGAAAGCTTTACTTTTTTTTTAGTTTTCGTATCGATTTAACGCCTCACCAAGGTTACGGAGCACTTTATTCTCCAGTTCATAAGTAATTCAAATGCTGCTAGTCACGGAGGAATTGAAAAGAATTTTGTATCAGTTAGAAAACATTTTAGCTATCATATTTCATGGGAATAGGGTGCATTTTAAAATACATAGTATAGTGTCTCTATTCTATTCTGGTTTTTGGACGAAAATATCATACAAATGTCTATGCTTTATAAGTACTCATATACATGATGTGTAAGTTAGGTACTCTACAGAGTATATAACATTTATGTACGGTCACGAGTACTAATTAATGTATACACTTTGAAACCATGTCACATTAACTTTTTTGAAAGTCTCATTAACTCAAAAAATCTGTCTGTATTAGTGTACTTAATACAGGGTGTTAGTGTCACACGCGCGAGGAGCGCGGTTCCCGTATCCCCGCCACAGGGTGGCAAGGAGGGAACACCCTTGGGTTTTTAGTGGGTATACCGGGTGGCGACACCCGGGGAGTCCCACATAACCACGTCCCCCCCCCCGGGCGGCGTAGTATGCGTAATGCATTTCCCAACGTTAAAAAAAAAGGGTATTAGTGTCATCGTACCGAAAACTTTCGAGGGATGATTCAAGCCATGATTCTGAGACTCTGAGATATCAAATGGAATTTTCTGTTGCAAAAGTATGGATAAAGATAATTTATTTGCTTAAACATGAGTAATATAAATACAGATGACATTGTAACAAAAAAACAGAACAAAAAATAATAAAAAATATTTAAAAAATCACTAAACTTTTCATGAACTTTACGATAGGAAAATCCACTTGATTGCTCAGAATCATGGTCTGAATCATCTCTCAAAGTTTTCGTTACGATATCACTAACACCCTGTATTTAATTCAACAACACTAATTCATCACAAAATACCTGTGACAGCGTAAAATGTCCACCAGGCACGCAGACTGTTTTTATTACACCGGATATTATACTTTGACTACTTCGTAAATTGTTTTGCGAGATTTATGCACTTATTTGCGTAAATTATTCAATAATTTCTTCGCGTGACAGTAATAACATCAGACAAGAAGTCTGTATCGTGTAGTATTGTGATTGTAATTATCATTGAACAATATCGGTAATTACAAAGCAATGTGGACAAGTCTACGTGTTAAAATTAAAAAAAAAACGAATTAAAAATGAATTTACAAGCGTCGATGCGACATAGATTGCGGTTTTATGTCGTTAAAGTAAGTTAAAAAGTATTTTCATCGCAAAACGTGTAACGTGTTATGTGCAAATTTCATTGGAATTTTACGATATTCTAACATGAAAAACTTTCATAACATGTACGTTTATTAATAATTCCATAACAACATTTATTTCGTACATTGTGTGGAAGTATGTACACTTATTATGTTAAAGTAACGGTGCGCAAATCACCAAAATGAATACACAAAAAGCTTTAATAGATAATAACAGAAAAACAAAGGGATATTGCTTAAAACATGTTTATAAATAAGATCAAAAGACAATCTCAATTTAAACAAAGATGAAATAAAACGGAAACAAAACACATAAAAGTGGCGACGATTGTGGAGAGAATGCTATCATATTATCTGTTATCAAACGTTATCACTAGATATGGTAACACAGATACGGACAGTCGAAAATACACCGCCGTCCGGTGGTGACGCCCGAGCGTTCGCGATGGACGATAAGAAACCAACTGTAAGGAGGCCTAATGTACTCAAGAAGCTCAATACAGAGAGTCTACAGCTCATAGAGCGAGGCCTACTGGGTGACCTGCCTGACAGACTCAAGCCTAACTACGTCCATGGACCGGTCAGGGGGCAAGCCAGCGACCTTATCGTCGCTAAACCATCCAGTTTCCTCTCTTCTTGCCTCCCCGTCTTACCAGACTCCCCGATTGAAGAGAAATTCAACTCTTCCGATGACGAAACCGTCTCTCCGCTGAGAAAATCCTTCAGTTTCCGTGACCGGTTTTCAAGAATCAGCTTCCTGAAGAAAGCCAGGACTCCTGATAAACCGAAATGGAAGTCTATCGTTGAGGACGAGCGCACAGACCGCACGCCAAATGACGCCAGCAAAGCTCTACCTGACCATGATCAGAAAGTAAATAAACGCTTTTGGCTCTTTAGAAACAAAGAGTTGATGGATAAAAAACAAACCCCTATTTACAAAAGAAGCAAGAGTTTTGAGTTCTTACCGAAAGCGATTGAGGAAGAGGCTGAAGAACAAATTGAAAAGGGAAAGAAATCCATCCATGTCAGCCAATCTTTCCAGATTGGGAGCGGTAACGATATCGAACACGTCTGGCCTTCCAACGATAGTCTGGAGTACATATCCAACGTTTACTACGACAACGACGATACAGTGTTTTTGAAAAGCGTAAAAGAACTGTCTTCGGAGTCCTCCAAACCTTCTAGTGTGTCGACAGTAACAACAGCGTCTAGCGGCTTAGTCGTCAACATGTTTAACACAGAGTCAGTTCAGAACCTTCTGGACGAATTCGATAAAGCAGTAGAACTTTTTAGCGAGACGTACCTCAGTGACTGTGAACCTTACGCCCAATCTGACAAAGAAAAGATACGAAAAAAGAGAAAAAGTGCCTCGTTCAGTACATTGCCGTCGCCAAAGCTGATAGTGCCTAAAGTGAGTGAGGTGAGTGACGATTTCAAAAAGGAGTTGTCAAAGTTGATTAGTGAGAAGCGTGCCAGTGTGTGTCCCAAAGGAACGTGCAGGCGGGGGTCAGTGACCGACTGGTTCGTTCTAGAAGATCAGGCGGCCCGTGCTGCGGCAGCAGATAAGTACAGAAGAGCGCAGAAGAAACCCATGAATCGGGTGAGAAGAATGAGCTCCACTAAATATGTGAGTACGTTATTTTTGTTTATTTATGCTGTTCACGACAAGTTTCTAATAAGTGTTTTCGACACCTAATTTACTTCTAGTAACACAAATATATTTTAATAAATTGTTAGAATATTATTCTGTATATTCGCGCTGTCCTTTCTGTGAGGTTATTTGTAATTGAATTTAAATACTTAAGTAGATATTTATAGCTGTAATCGGTACGTTTATCGATATAAATTACTTAAGTACTTAACTGTAATATTTCCGGAAACGTTTACAAATAAGTAGCTCATGATTTTCTTTAATCAAAGTTTTACGAATTACTTTTTAAAAGACGATTTTCGTGCCTGTATGAGTATAAATAACTTTTAAGTGACTAGTTCTTTTTATAAGTAGTTATTTTGGAATTATTTTCTTAGAACTATAATATTTCACACCTAAATATTGCGATTGAAGTCCTTATCTAAAGGAGATAAGAAGTGGACGGCGCGAGCGCATATATGACGAATGCTTAGATAATGTGAATCCGATGTGCCTTCTGAAGTCGCTTCTATAATGAATGAATCAATATATTGTGAAGAATCTTAAGTAGCTTATTTGATAAATTAAAGATCTATAATATTGCACAATGAATTCTGTAGGTATTTTATGACGTTGAGAGGTATAGATAGACACATTTTTTTCCATTTCAGGCTAAGTTGTAAAAACAAAAATTATAATAAGTACTAGTGATGTGCCGGATCGTTAAAAATGTATATCCGCGGATACGGATCTGAATACGGATATTTAGTGTAAAGATCCGCGGATACGGATACGGATACGGATCTTTATTTTCTTAAAAAAAAAGATTAAAGTTATAGTTATTACATTGTTATAACAGTAATATTTTATCTTGCTTTCATTATAAAGATCTATCTATCTAAATGTTTGCAATATAAAGGTGCCAAATATTTGATTTTAAGAAATAAAAACAATCTGAATGAAATTTTATAGGTTTTTATTTAATAAATCTACTTAATCACCTGAAAAAGATCCGTAAAAGATCCGCGTGAAAAGTAACGGACACGGATACGGATACGGATTTTTCTTTTATCTCGGATATCCGCGGATACGGATACGGATACGGATATTCGGAATATCACTAATAAGTACATCCGCATGATATCCCAGGACGAGGAAATGACTGAAAACCAGCGCTGGATGGCGCCATAGCATGGCTCCATCGCAGCACAAGCTGAGCCATTTCCTTTTGCCCGTATCCGTAATATTCATATACCTATTAGTACATACATACATATATTAACTCACGCCCGTAATCCCTAATGGGGTGGGCAGAGCCACAAGTAATCAAAGACAACTTGCAGCCACTGCATACCTATTAGTTCTTATAGAAAAATGTAAACTGTTACTGGCAATATTATTTTATTCTTATTCTTTATAACTATTTAGGACGTTTTTCTTCAGAGCATTTTAAGTTCCTGACTTTGGTATGGACCAATGATGTGTCGTTCCCGGGAAAGTTCCCAAAGTGAGAATATTCCCGTTGTAAACTCTTTAATATTAAGGACACTGGCTGCTTTTCTTTTTCAAATTGTTCTTTCTAATACTCTAGCCTTACCTGCCTAAAGTTTAGGTAATAAAGCTCTTTTTACCCGACTGCGGCGAAGCAAAAAGGAGGGTTATGTGTTTGACCGCTACATATAATTACATGGTTAGATAATAAATTGTTTTACTGCCAAAGAACGGCCGAAAGTTTACGCTAGTTAGTTTAAGCTAGGTTTGGTTTCGTTTTTTACGTATTGATTAAATTAATGTTTTCTTAAAAAAAAAAACTGGTAAAGGTCGCGGGAAGCCGCTGGATGCGGGCAGCGCAGGACCGATCGTCGTGGAGATCCTTGGGGGAGGCCTATGCCCAGCAGTGGGCGTCGTACGGCTGATGATGATGATGATGAAAAAAAAAACTAAGTTTTAAACATGCAAATCTAACATTGACCGTTGACGATCAGCCTCTTATCATTATCGGTGTTGAAATAAGATTACTGATAACAAGACAAGTATATCTCAGCTGATCATTTTTATCTCTGATACTGTTTCATTGCTCGATTGCGTGCTGGTGGAGATGTTGACACCAGCGGCCAACCTATTTGCCAGAATGCACAAGGCGCTCCAAGGCTTTTGATTTGACTTAGCAACAACGAGGGCTTAGTGATTTAAGGGGGTTAATTGATTAATCTGGAATTGGGTCATGTACTAGATTCATGATAAATGATGAAATTCTGATTACTAAATAAGGACAGGGGGGTTAAAAAGGCCACACCGAAGCAATTCATCTAAAAAAGCAATATTGCAATTTGACATTCGCGCATGTAAATGTAAGTGCGCAATGCAAACAAATGTCAAATAGCAATATTGCTTTCTTAGATGAATTGCTTCGATGTGGCCATTTTAACCCCCCAGATATAAAAAACTTAGGAAAAACATTTTCTTTTTTCAATTTAACTTTTTTATGTTTCTAATTTCTGTTCTATTTTTAAATGGTGTAATTACTTTTTAAATATTCCAATGGGCTAGTTTCCAACTAATCAAATGAGTTATTTATTAAACGTCAAAACACGAAATTGCTATGGAATTTGTACGAAAAAGCAACCTATGATGAAAAAGCGTGATAAAATGTCGGACTTATTATTACGTTTTTCTTGATCAAAATTCATAAATAATTTAATAAATAGAAAACAGGAAATGTTTTTCGTTAGTTTTAGATCTGTCTTTATTTACTTAGTAATCAGTATTTTATATTTTATAGAACTATATAACCTAGTACACGATCCAATTATGTTTATCGTTACCCTGACACCAGGGTTGATGAGGTTGGTACGTCACCTCACAACCCACACGATAAGAAGAAGAAGATCGTGTACTTTTTTCGTTATTTTTTTTATAATTTTATACTTTATTCTTGACATCATTATTTGCATGTTATAATTTTCATAACTAATGTTGACCTAATACCAAATACTGACTACGTTAAAACTGTACCTACGTTTTAAAGCGAATAAATGAATTATGAATTCCTTACTAAAAACAAAGGTGGGTAACCTTAGGCGTTCTAGTTTAAAACACACCTATCTTTAACAAACCCATTGAAGCGTTGCCGATAATACAACTGATTGTTTTAAGTTTACGCGGTTATTTAAACGCGGTAAGAACTCGTTATTATGTGTTTTAATACAACTGATGGCGGTACATCGGTGGCTGAGTGGGTCGTGAGACCGGCTCGACAATTTGCGGGTCAGGGATCAAATCACTTGGCATTTCGGGCCACACCTCCGATTTAATTTTGGCTGGGCTACGAAAGTAGCGAGTAATGATAAAAAAATACAAGTTTTGGTAGCAAAGATAATATTTGCAATGCTGTCTGTTGTTGATTATTCACGAAATGCATTTTGTCCTTCACAAGGCACGTTAAGCCGTTGGTCCCGGTTGTTGTTTATGTAAGTAACTAGTTCCTTCCCGACTCCTACCTCCGCCTCTGCAACCGTTGAGGTCTTCACCCGTATCCCTGGGCAAGGGTTCTACGTTATACCCCGTAAGTCTGGGTCCCTATGCGAACTCAGCCACCATCTCACTCTGGCCTACTGAAGCAAGAGGCGCCCACCCCTGCGGCAAGGATGCGTCGAAGAGGATTTGCCCCAGTGGAGGGCAGAGAAGATGACTCTGTCCCCCCTAGGGCCAGGTTAATGGTCTTGTATGTAACCAAAACCAAAGGCAAAGTCACAGGGACTATAACCTGGAACCCGACAGAGGGCAGCAGTAACTGTCAGTACTATTCACAGGCGGAGGACAGGAGTCCTAGTAGGGCTTTGAAATAGTTTGCTCTGGGCGCCATCACACTCGCGTCAAACAGAGTACTGCGGGGCGGAAGGCAAGAGGGAAACCGTTTTGAAGCATAAGGTCAAAAGAGCGAAATGTCAAGTGGTAGCAAATTGTCAAAAGAGCAGAATGTCAAAAGCGCATATTGTCAAAAGCGCACAATGTCAAAGGCGCAGAATGACAAAAGCGCATAATGTCAAAAATTCTACTTAAACGGATTAACTGCTTAGATATCGATTTTAACTTTTTTTGGTCAGTCTGACTGAGTCATGGCGGGGGAAAAAAATAAAACATGCATATTTTTTGGAATAATATTTATTTTTGTAATCAAATCAATCAAACGACCCCTGTGGCGCAATGGTAACAACACCGGTCCGTCAATCGGGGGTTGCGGGTTCGAATCCCGCCCGGGGCGAATGTTAGCAAAACTAAAATTCGCCTCGTGTCTGGTCGTTTATATTATGTATAATATGTATTTATTTACAAAAAAAGTATTTAAGTAGTATATCAGTTACCTAGTACCCATAATACAAGCTTCGAGCTTAGTTTGGGGCTAGATGGCTCTGTGTCAATTGTCCAAGTATATCATTATTATCATTATTTTTAAAAATCAACAATAACTACCTATAATCATCATCAACAACTTCACTACTAACGACAATAACACAATTACTGTAATTTTTCAATAACAAAACAAGTCATATTTTTATATCTACTAATTTTTATTACTATAAGCCACAGAGACATTTAAATTTTATTTGGTTCAAAATGGAATAGAACCCACGACCTCGAGATAGGCAGATCGGAATAGTAACCTTATGTTCAAAAATAATTATTTTAAAAAATAATAAATACTCTTTATTTTCACAAAAAATATTTGTTAATTCGCATTTAAATCCTCGTGCATACCAGATTTCAACTAAATCCCTCCAGCCGTTTAGGCGTAAAAAGGTAACAAACATACATACACACCCTCCCACATTTTTATAATTATTAGTAGGATTATTTTATTATATTATGCCGACAATCATATATATCAAACTATTAGTAAAAAATGATTCTATATATTGATTTAAACTCCTCATAAATCTTACAATATTTTCCTATTATGATGATATAACAGGAAAATATATATTATACTCATGTCGTAAATAAATACTTGCAATTATTTATAAGTACAATCCATGAAATGAAACGAAACGCATCTCGTCATGTCATAGTAGTAACATAAACGTTTAAAAAAAAAAAAAAAAATGCATGTTTTATTTTTTCCCCCCGCCATGACTCAGTCAGACTGACCAAAAAAAGTTAAAATCGATATCTAAGCAGTTAATCCGTTTAAGTAGAATTTTTGACATTATGCGCTTTTGTCATTCTGCGCCTTTGACATTGTGCGCTTTTGACAATATGCGCTTTTGACATTCTGCTCTTTTGACAATTTGCTACCACTTGACATTTCGCTCTTTTGACCTTATGCTTCAAAACGGAGGGAAACCATTGCCCTATTTTTCCCTAAAAAGTAGCATGGAGAATGCCAAACCCACAAGGGCGTAAATAGGCTTAAATTAGTGATGATGACGTAACTAGTCGTTACATGAGCCATCTCAGCGGTCTTTGGCGGCTCACTAATAACTCTGACACCAGGGTTGATGAGGTCGGTCATTCAACTAACAACCCACACGAGAAGAAGATTATCGAGCACGATTAACGCTCATTCTACGGCCCCATTAGCCACGCCTCGCCTCTCGTCTGTTTGGATAGTTGTATTGTGAAGACAATGATAACTCTAGTTACTTTCGACGGATATAACGTGTGATATATCCGTTGGTTTATAAAGTGCTGTCATTAAGCAAATAGGGAGAGAAAGGCGAACGATAAGACATAAGCTTTAAAATGAAAGATGTAACGATCATTTTTTATTATTTGCAAGAATAAATCGAAGAATCGTTGTATTCTGGGCTGGTGTTCTGTCAGCATGCGGTTGATAATTGTTGTCAATTGCAACATGAAAATACTTTAAAGAAAGTAATTATTTACTTTTTAATTCATGTTATGTTCATCGATTTTTTGCCCTAACAGCAAGGAGCAACAGGTTAGCATGGTATGAGCATTTAAAAAAGAAGGTTATGAGTATGAATGTGAATAGTTATAGGGGTAGGGGACGACCCAAGAAAGTATGGATGGATAAACTATAAAATGCTAATCTACAAACAATAGTCAGTCTAAGATAATCAAAAATCAATCTCATTTTGCTTTTCGAGTTATTTTTGAATTTTAAATACGAATTAAGTAACAATGAGTACGACGTTTGACTTGCTTTTATTGATGACGTCACAAGCGTCTGGGCGCAGAATGTCCTATTCTCAAAATGTCCTTTCTCAGAATGTCCTATTCTCAAAATGTCCTTTCTTAGAATGTCCTTTCTCAAAATGTCCTTTTCTCGAAATGTCCTTTTCTCGAAATGTCCTTTTCTCGAAATGTCCTTTCTCAAAATGATATTTACAAGGAAATATCAGGAAATAAAAAAAAAACAAATAATTGTAATCAGTCAGCTTCTTTATTTTCAAACAAAATAATCATTAAGTAATTCTTATAGTAATTGTTCAATAAAAATCATTTGCTTATAAAAATCAACTTTTGCGTATAAAAAAAATTAAAGAAGATGGAATGAACGTTTTATTAGATGTTTCCAGTATATAATGCCACGCTGCAGGTATAAGATTGGCTGGTACCAAAGGGATCATTGAACACATTCGCGTCACGTTGCGTCCCTCTCTAGAGGTATTTAATTTTAGTTTTTTAGATTTTCTCCAGATAGCATCATTAAAATGGTGATAACAACCTGTGATTGAAGCGTTCGGGAAAACTGTTGACACTGCATTGAACTGAGCCGTTTCATAATCACATTTCAATGATCTCATTTTTACTCCTAATTTTTCTTTTACTAAGGTAAATAGCCGCACGTATGTCTCCTCATTTTTGTTTGGTAATAGTGCATAAATGACCGGCACTATGTTCGTAGATACCTCAGTAGTGATTTATATTGAACAATTACTATAAGAATTACTTAATGATTATTTTGTATGAAAATAAAGAAGCTGACTGATTACAATTATTTGTTTTTTTTTATTTCCTGATATTTCCTTGTAAATATCATATTGAGAAAGGACATTTCGAGAAAAGGACATTTCGAGAAAAGGACATTTCGATCAAAGGACATTTTGAGAAAGGACATTCTAAGAAAGGACATTTTGAGAATAGGACATTCTGAGAAAGGACATTTTGAGAATAGGACATTCTGCGCCCAGACGGTCACAAGATAGTTTCCATAAATACTCCAAAGAAAAGTTTCGCTTTGACGTTCCGTAAAATGTATCTCATTTATAAGCAAGGAAGGACCCATATATAAGCAAGGAAGCTACTGTGAGTATGAAAATTACCGGCCTATTGCAATATTATCTATAATAAATAAAATAGTAGAAAAAGTAATAATTAGCCAAATCAGCATTTTTTTGGAAAGACATGATATTTTATCGAGTGCCCAGCACGGCTTCAGACCTAACCGCAGCACCTCCACGGCGCTGGCACAATTTGCTGATGAAGTCAACAATAGCCTAGATAATTTACGACAGGTGGTATGTGTTTTTATAGACTATAAAAAGGCATTCGACACCTTAGACCATGAAATCCTATTACAGTCAATGGACGAGTGTGGGATCCGCGGTCCGTCGAATTCATGGTTCCGCAATTACCTAAAAAATAGAACAATCCGCACAGTGGTCAGCGGCGTGGAGGGTGCAGAGTGTGACGTCGTGTTGGGTGTCCCAACTGGCTCCGTGTTTGGCCCAGTCGGCTACGTGATGCACGTTAACAGCGTGCCTAACGTGGTGCAGCACTGCAATGTGTATATGTATGCGGACGACATGTGCCTACTTTATTCTTCAAAGGATATACATGAAATTGTTAAATATATACAAATAGACTTAAATAATATTACCAAATGGGCACATGGTAACGGAATCATTATAAATCAATCTAAAACAAAATGTATGCATATACACTCACCATATAACAGATCAGCTGTTAGGTTGAATCACGATGACGTCAGTATCGTCTGTCATACCTACGCGTGCCTGCACGCGGCCGGTCACAGCTGTCGTTGCGATAAACTTTGTTTTGTTGATACATTTAAATACCTAGGCTTGTATATCGATCGCAAATTTAACTGGAATGTACATGTTGGCGAGGTATGTTCGAAACTTAGAGTATTGCTTGGAAAATTTTATTACCTTAGTTACATCCTAAATAGACGTACACTTCGCATGGTATACTTTGCATTGGTTGATTCGACCTTCAGTTATGGATTAAGTTGCTATGGGCGAACCTTCGATACGTACCTTAAAGACATTAAAAACCTACAAATTAGATTCTTAAAGTTCTTAATTAGCCCAAATACCAGGAAGAAATATTGTGACGACTACGGCAGATTATTTTCTTTACTCAAAATACTCCCGGTTGATGCCAAAGCAGAATACCTAATAGTTTTGGAAAATTACTATGATGACTACTTCAGAAAAATTGTTTCAAATAAATATAATACCAGAAGAGTTAGACAAAGAACTTATATTTGTCCAAAAGTAAGAAACTATTATGGCCAACGTACCAACAAATACCTTTTGCCAAAGGTGTTTAACAGAAGATATTTCTTGAGAGAGGAGAATGAAATATGTAAAAGTACGTTAAAAAGAAAACTTTGTTTGAGAATTAATAACTACCTACTACACAAACATCACATGCTTCTGACAGTGCTTATTTCAATTTTTATATTGAGTGATAAATGTAAGTTGTGCTAATTCTGTTTTGCTAGCAAATCTTTTCTTTGAATATTACTCTTATTTAAAGGTAGGTATTATAATTAGACTAAGGTAACGAGTGCAGGCTTGCCAACAAACTGCCTCTGCAGTTTGGCGAGACTATTGTTATGTAAATATTATAATACCACTTTGTTAATAAATAAATAAATAAATTTTTGGTTGTTAAGTAGCTTATTACGTCATAACAAAAACTGTTTTTTTAATTGATCCGGCCAAATAGTTAATGGCATGTGAAGAAAACCTACAATAAGTCACGTAGGCTGTTTCATTGTGGACGGTGTAGCCCGGTGTAAAAGCGAAACTGTCTAACGCGCGGTGCGGTGTGCCGTGATGTGCGCAGACGCATTCAGGGCGGAACGTGACGCCTTTCACCGCCGGCGCAGGGCAGCGCAGCCCTGTGTCACGCGTACTATCTAGATCCTAGTTTTATTTCATTGCTATAAATTGATTAAAGATATAATAACGAGTGATTCAATCTGGAACGAAAAAGACTTATAAATGATGATTCCAAGGGTGTTAAAAAGACCACATTGAAGTAGCTCAACTATAAAAGCAATATTACAATTTGACATAATTTGCGCACATAAAAGTAAGTGTGCAATGCAAACAAATGTCAAATCGCAATATTGCTTTTTTAATGAATTGCGTTGATGTAGATTGTTCAACCACCCTGCTTGCTGGATACCTCGTAATACAGGATTTTTCAAATTCTAGAACCACACAGAAGAATTTCGTAAATACTTACCCGGGATGTTATGGATACTTATGAAATTTCGGATACGGATATAAGAATGATTATTATACCGAATGCGCATAATATATCCGTTAGTTTCGGATAATTTCGGTTCCGGGTATATTTTTTTAAAGAATTTCAAAAGTAAAATACTTACAAATGAGTAATAAAGTGGTTTTATTTATAACGACAAGTTATATATACGTAGGTAATTAGGTATGTTATTTAATTACGACAAAATGTCCCAGCTGAACTAGGGAACACAAAGTGATTTTGGTGATTATGTCCCCATCGGGATTCGAACCCGGGACCGTACCCATCGTGAGCCCAATGCTCTTTCAACCACTGGACCACGGGGGGCCTAGATTGTTTTAGAATATCTCTCGACAGGCATTTACCAAGCCAGTTAACTTTCAGACAATACAATTCAACTATCTTTTACTTAACCCACGCACTGAACCAACGAACGTACATTGAAGCTAAGTAGACCGAACTAAGACCTAGGCATTAGCTTTCTAGCCTGAATACCTAAACATAATTGCACAGAATGTCAGTGGGTGCAGTGCGCACGCGTCGACTGCACAACGCTCTATAATTGTCACTTTTCTACTAATTGCCCGAGTTGAAATGTAGGCAGTTATGGACTCATTTTAGTATCCTTGTATGATATTTTCAGGCAAAAATCACGCCTGTAATCGCTATAGAGTTGGGTAGAGCCACAAGTCAACTAGTCTACACAAAGGTGCAGCATACATACGAGGGTTGTTCCGGAAATTGTTAGCCACACCTTAAATATAATCTCTTTTTTCCTGAAACTATTTTGAATTGACGGCTAATTTCAACACTAATCTCCTTACTGAATGTCACTGGCCACTAAGAAGTCGTTCTTTTTTCAAACATTTTTTTTAAATTGGCTGTAATGCTTCTTTTGTTTAGTCGTTATATGAGCCATGTCAGGGGCTTTGGTGGCTCAGTAACCTTGACACGAGGGTTGACGAGAAGTTACGATGAGAAGAGGAAGATATTCATTTCACTTTTATCTTTATCTTAACATACCTACTAATATGCTAACATACATACATAACATAAACAGCCTATATAATAATCATCTCATTTGCAGCTGTCGGTATGAAATTTTAATAGACTCTGCAAACGGACAAATTTCCCAAAGGATTACGATACCTCTGCAAAGCCGACCAAATTAAATATGAGTTTCATACTTTTTGGCAGCTGTGTTTTGGAGTTTGAGTCTGTAGATATAAATATTTCGAACTCAGTGGAATACATTGGGGAATATAATATAGGAGCACCATAATATTATAATATATGTAAAAATAGTTCTTTATTTATTATTTTAGGCAGCACGAGTTCAGGAGCTTTGCTTAGCTTTGTTAAAAATATCATCTGTCGTATCATTTTTTATTCATGATCTTAATTAAAGCACATAATAACGGGTTCTTACCGCGTTTAAATGGGGATATGAGACTCCCGATATTTCGACACTGTTGCAAGTGCCATGATCACGGGATGACTGATGAGATTGGAGTGGAGTAGGTAGATCGAGAGTCTCATATCCCCATTTAAACGCGGTAAGAACCCGTTATTATGATAATAACCGCGTAAACTTAAAACATTGTATTCATGATCTTGTTATAATAGGCTAGATGACATTGGTACAAACCAGCACCAGTGCCATTACAAAAAAAAATAGTCTAGTTTTCAACTACCTAGTCAAATCAGTTACTTTTTACTAAACGTCAAAACACGAAATGACTATGGTATTTGTATGAAAAAAGCTCACTGTGACGTCATAGAAAAACGTGACAAATTCCGTTTTTCTTGGTTAAAATTCTTTTAATATTATGTTAAAAAGAAAAAAAAGAAAATGTTTTTCGTTAATTATTTTAGATCTGTCTTTATTTAGTAATCAGAATTTCATAATTTATTTTGAACCTAGTACACGACCCAACAAAGTAAAAAGGACATTAAAAGTTGTTTCTTTAACGTATAGAAACGCAGTTCTTTGCGTATATTATTTCCAATAGTAGATAATGATTATAGATATAATAATTTATAGAAAGATGTTCACGCACCTACCTATTCAATATACAGGCGATTAAATATAGCATGATTCATTTAATTTAACAACAGGACTAAAGCGTGTATTTACACTCTGGAGCGCTATCGCTCCAGAGTTTAAATATTATGTATATATGTGTAAGTGTAAGTGTGTGTAAGTATGTATGTGTAGGTATGTCTCTATAGACATACCTATTGGTAAAGGGATAAGATAAGATAAATACTTTATTGAGCATAAAGATCACAAGTTACAGAAAATGGGAAAAATATAAGAAATGCAAAATAGGCGGTTTTATTGCTCATGCGGCAATTGAAGATTGAAGTAGAGAAAAGGTATCACTATCGATTCTGTTCTATAATAGCATAATGACTAATCAATCTTTATCGCTAGTTGACAATTACAGCTTAACAAATTCTCCGAATCGAACAATAATATTGACACAAAAACTTTCACAATTAGAATACATAATAACACTTATAATTTAGACAACAATAATATAATACTATGTCGTAGGTGTATTGTTGTGAATCAGATGTTGGCAGAATTGTTCTCTGCAACAGCTGTGAAGGTGAAAGTGATCGCGCATCACGGCATTGTGCGCGTATACTGAGTCTGCACGGATACGCGCGACGCGACAAGAAAGTAATAAGAAATAAATTATTATAAAAAACAATTATTTTCATAGTCACTTTTAAAGATTCACGCACTTTATACATAGTTCTAAAATTATTTTATACGTCATCAAATATAAAGGTGCCCAATTGTTTAACCTTATTTAATATTTAATCACGAATCAACCCGTTAAATATACTTAGTTTACTATGTATAAAGTGCGTGAATCTTTAAAAGTGACTAAGGAAAATAATTGTTTTATAAACAAGCGAGTTTTAAGCAAATTTAAATAGCGGAACCTTCGACTAATAGACATTGATAACAGGTGTAGGCATAAGTCAACCTATCAATAAGATATCACTGCCTAACTAGTAGATGAATAGGCAATAACCAATAGACGGACGACTTTTATCTAAGTACCCACCACGTCTATTGGTCGAAATCCGCGATGTTTATCGCGCCTCGTGAGATAGCGAAACCCACGCAGACCGCACTGCGACTGTTAGAGATAGTTCGTGTATGAGTTATGACGATGTATTGTTTGAATTTGGGTGAGAAACGAGATAGGCAAGCGATTTCGGAGAAGTAGAAGGTTTTAAAAGGTGGATAGTCTTAAGGGTGAAAGTTATGTTGTCACATAGCCGATATTATGCACTTAATGTATTGTGACAAAAGATGAGAATTAAATACTGAATTCGACTTTATGTAAGTACTAAACCTTTTCTAAGGACATCTCCAATTTGGTCAATGTAAGTCCTTCTAGGACTTCCTCTGCCAACCCTACCATCAACTAACCCTACCAAACCTTAAAATATTTAAAAAAAAATGTGAGTTAATAAGAACGCATTCATTTACGCAGATAGGCCTGAGGCAAAAAAAGTTCTCTCGTATTATCTACCCATGCATAAGACTGTAGTCAATAAATTACAGTCTCATCCCGTTCCAGTTAATGCAAATTAATTAAACCAGAAGTGATGGTAATGTAATAAAAGCAATTCCGTTCGCAACTGTACATTCAAACCTGTCGATTTGTCTTGAAAATGTATAGTTGGAAAGAAATTCTCTGAAAATATTAAAAATAATATTAGGAGTTCATAGAGTGGCTCATTTGTCCGGCTAAGTTATATATGTCATTTGCAACAATTAAAGCTTGAAGCAGAATAAAAATAATATCTTTTTTTTTTTTTGACGTGACTTATTGTAGATTTGCCGCAGATGGCATTAACTACTTGGCCGGACAAATGGGGAGCGCTGAAGGCTCTCACCCGGTACAACGTTTAAGACAACAGGCCTGAGGGTGCCCAGTTGGGCGCGAACCTCGGGTCAGGGCGTCGTCTGAGAGGAAAAATATTTGAAAGAATTAATCGACCCTAGTGGGTCGATAGCGATAAGCGCTGAATGAGGGAAATCGTCGACCACGCCGGCGGGGTCGGTATCGGGGTCCTGAAGTGTTTGGTGTCGCGAGCTGATTGGCTGCCTCTATGGCTAGGGTAATCGGGTCGTCGGGATCGTATATTACGTCCTTCGGACGCCGATACTTTTCAGTACCGTCCCTAAGCGGGATGTATTCGGAAGCCGCAACTACCAGGGGATTTGGGTGGTGCGGAGCAGAATCGAAAAAACGTTTGGAAGCTAATTTGAGCCATTGGGCAATGGTTGGCAGACCTAGGTCAATGTGCAGATTTTCATTGCGAAGGAACCACGGAGCTCCCGTGGCTTTCCGCAAAATAATATCATCTTCCTAGCATTATCCCGTTTTTCACGGTGTCTGCTTACCTAACCTGAAGAGTTGACAGGTCCGGTTTTTTACAGAAGCGACTGCCTGTCTGACCTTCCAACCCGCGAAGGGAAAACCAGCCTAATACACGTTAGGTGACATACCGATATATAAGATAAGTACTTAACTAGAAGGACACTAGGGGCTGACATCGACACCAAGCGACTAAAACCTCTTCTTCAATAAATATTAAAACAAAAAACTTGAAGGCGCAACGATATTAGATTGTACTCTGCAAGCGCATCTGCGCTCTTCATTCCTTTTTGCTATACTTATCTTAAAAAAAAACCTTCGCTATCAAAGACACATAATACCTATAGTACGTATTCGCGTCTACCTGTATATTACTATTCATGGAAGAATAATAAATATTATTAGCATTTGCGCTTGCGTCGTCGGAAAGCGCTAATTTCTCCGGTCGAGCGCTCACGCGCATGTTTAGCATGCTAAGTGTTATTAAATCGCCGACTAATGAAGCGAGGGTGTTGTGTATTCATTATTGTATGTTATAGAATATTTGTTGCGGAGATTCAAGTGAATACTATTCAATGCGAAACATTAATTAGTCGTAAAAGTGTTTTCAAATTATTGTAAAAAGGATTTTCTCGCAAGATGCGAGGATGGCTGTTCACAATGCAGTACCAGGCCAGGCTGCCAGGGTGAACAAGCACCTTCTGGACGAGAGGTCCATCTTAGGCCTCGTCAATGCCTTAGGGCAAGTCTGGGGTCAAGAGCAAACCCATCAAAGGTAAAAAAAATGAAATGGAAGAAGCATAATCATATAATTGTTGTATGATATTTGGCTCATATTATTTATAGAATTATGTTGCTACTTATATTGCTTCTCTTTATTTTGATCACAATAGTAAATAAATGGAAGGTGTATTGTGCATGGATGTAATAAAAAGGGTCATCACTTATACCCAAAAACAAAGATAAAACATGCATATGTCTATTATCCATGAAATTAGAACGAAGGAAAACTGTACAGAGACATCTTTATTGTTTTTGACGAACGTAGCCTGGAAAGTACATACATACATACATAAACTCACGCCTATTTCCCACCGGGGTAAGCAGAGACTATAGAATTCCATTTGCTTCGATCCTGACACACTTCTCTAGCTACCTCCACATTCATCAATCGCTTCATACACGCACGCCGGTTCAGAGTAGATCGTATTGAACCTTTTCTAAGGACATCTCCAATTTGGTCATCGTAAGTCCTTCTCGGAAAGTTACATGTTATTTCGTGACTCGACCTTCGTCACGATGTATTGTTCCCGCTTACTTTCGCTACGTGACAATAATAATTGTAAACGGCCTCCGTGGTCCAGTGGTTGAGCGTTATGCTTGATCCGGACGTCCCGGGTTCGAATCCCGGTGGGGACAAATCACTTTGCGATCTCTAATTTGGTTAGGACATTGCAGGCTGATTCACCTGATTGTCCAGTAGTAATATGATCTGTGCTTCGGGGCCTTCGGGCACGTTAAGCCGTTGGTCACGGTTACTACTTACTGATGTAAGTAAGTGATCGTTACATGAGTCCGTCAGGGGCCTTTGGCGGCTCAATAATAACCCTGACACCATGGTTGATGTGGTTGGTCATCCACCTCACAACCCACACGATAGAAGAAGAAGAATAATAATTGTAGATACCTACAGATAAATACCTATAGATATTTTTTTTTGTTATTGTAAATGGCTACATGACAATTTTCGGATAAATATTTTTACAATTATATTACTTATTTTATACCTCCTAAAGTATTTTAATTTCTCGAAAAAGCTTTATTTAATAGAAAAAAAACATATTTTATTCATTAATTTCAAATTTCGCGCGTATACGGTTGGTCACGTGACAATTTGTCCAGTGACGTCACATTTCAATAAACAATGAAAGTGAAGATGCAGCCTAAGGTAGTACGTTAAATCGTAGCATAACAGCAGCGTGATTAGAATGCAGCAGAACAGATATATAGTAGAAATATGTCTCTGTCGCACTACTTAATCATACTAGGGTTTAAGGGGTATAGTAAACCGACTTCAAAAAAGGAGGAGGTGCTCAATTCGTCGATATCTTTTTTTTTTATTTATATTCCCCGATTACTCAGAGACGCCTGGACCGATTTGAAGAAATAATCAGAATCAGAATCATTTATTCAACATAATTATCATGGATAAACTTGTTGAAGGTCACTGTAACATTTTTGAATTTACGTCATTTCGCAAGGTGTTATGGCTGACGAGAAGAAATGAAAAGAAACTGCAACAGCACCACATCTTTTAAATCAATGAGGATACTTACATTACAAGTTATTTAATAACTAGAGGAACACATTCAATACCAGACATTTTTATCATTTAGGTAATCATTAATCTTATAATAAGCTTTTTTACATAATCTCTTTTCAGTCTAGTTTTGAAGACAGAGGGACCGGACTGTGGTATTTTGTCAATTGTTATATGGATGATCCCTTAGCACTAAGAGATTAATCTTCATTATATAAACCATCTTAGGACTTCGTCTCAACAGCGTGACTGCAAATTCTTCTTCTGATTACTCGTCGCTCTGTCCACCCCCTTAATGTATGTAACTTTTGTGCCCTATTGGTAATATACAAGGACCTGGGGGGTTAAAATGGCCACATCGAAGCAATCATTTAAGAAAGGAAAATTGCAATTTGGCATTTGCGCATATAAAAGTAAGTGCGAAATCCAAACAAATGTCAAATTGCTTTCTTAGATGAATTGCTTCGATGTGGCCATTTTAACCCCCCTGTTATTATTATTATTTGAAAGTTGTGAGGGCCGGACCGAATGCAGCCCGCGAGGTCACTGCGACCTTGATAGATCTATTGTGACCTTAATCCCTACATTTAAATATCCTCCTCTAGACCGATCCGTTCGAATAGATCCAACGTCTTTTTGGGAGAAAGCTCCATGACTTCCTGGGGGTCCATTATGTGGCCCCCAAGTGTACGGCTTCTACTATGTATGAGAGCCTCACAGCTGCATAGCAGATGTAGTGGCGTCTCATCTTCCCCTAAGCAGAATCTGCATAGAGGAGACTCGGTCAGCTCCAACCCCCCTGTTATTAGTTATCGTATGCCATTAAGGCTGGCTACTTGGGTTAGGTAACAAATGGAATTGTTACATAGGCAATTAAGTCAGTACTGAAACCCTAAATGCGTAGGTTTAATAGATTTAGGAAAACCTAGAAGGTTACGCCGTTAGAAAATCATTCATTATTCATTATTAGGTAAGCAATTACACTAATGAGGATAAAAACCGCCTATTTCTCCCATCAGGTGTCGCTACTGATGAGTGTTTTTAAATTTTGACTGTGCCCCATACTATCTGAGTAAATAAACATATTGTTTCGGTTATATTTTTACACTATAACCCTTTGCCCAGCGTTTAACTGCAAAATCATAAGTGTTATATTTAATTCCTAAAGATCGGAAAGAAGAAAACTTAGAAAAACTTATTTTCAATCAAAACTGCCTTTTTCCAACTGGTTGCTTTTTTCTTAACTCATCCTTCAGACAGGATACACTTTTTATAGAAATTTATCACGAATTCTAGCTGGATAGTATGGAGAACTGTCTAAATTTAGGATTTAACACTTTACAGTGCTTGTCGCCTACATGTGAGCTTCTAGTTTTAATCTTCATTGTAACTTTTCATGCACTTTTTGGGACGAAAAGAAAATTTTAAATGTTTCATGTTGCTATTCACCTGTTTCTATACTGTAAGTTGTGAGCAACACTGGCGTCTGAACCAGCCTGCAATGTCACAAATCAAACAAACAAAGGACAGTCTCATAAAGTGATTTTCGACATCCTCATCGGAGCCCAATGCTCTAAACAGACCACAGAGGTTGTTATTGACGGAGACATACCTCGTTCAGTCACCAGCTATTCACACCGGCATTTCCAGACGTCATTATCAGCCGTACGACGCCCACTGCTGGGCATAGGCCTCCCCCAAGGATCTCCACAACGATCGGTCCTGCGCTGCCCGCATCTAGCGGCTTCCCGCGACCTTCACCAGATCGTCGGTCCACCTTGTAGCGGGTCTAACCACTGAGCGTCGTACGACACATGGTCGCCATTCGAGAACCTTTCCGCTCCAGCGGCCATCGGTTCTCCTCGCTATGTGTCCTGCTCACTGCCACTTCAGCTTGGCAATTCTCCGAGCTATATCGGTGACTTTAGTTCTCCTGCGGATCTCCTCATTTCTGATTCGATCGAGCAGGGAAATAGCGAGCATAGCTCTCTCCATTGCCCGCTGAGCGACCGAGCCTCCTCACGAGACCCATAGTAAGCGGCCACGTCTCACTGCCGTAAGTCATCACATTTCCAGACACTTCAATATAATAATTAAACCTTTCATGAGCTCGTCCGTCCATCCGTCAGCATTGTTTGTAAATCCTATTGCACACGTGTGTCCGGGCGTGAGGAGACACGTGTGAGCAGACAGGCGCAAGTTATGGTGATAAGCGGCGCGGATAGCGGAGCGGGCAGCGGGTTAAACGTGATCAAATTAAAAAGCACAACATGACAAAATCTGGGGTTAAACACATTTGCGCATATAAAAATGAACACAAAAATAGCATTATTGCTTTATTAGTTAAATTGCTTTAACCGCCCAGAAGCACTACAAAAGGTGGCCTTCTGCATAAGTAGTAAATAGCAATTTCCTCCAGGCCACCTTTAGGTAATACAGTTCAAAATCACCAATTAAACAAAAGAATTTCTATTCCTCACGCCGGCGCATAGTTGATGCCCGTAATAGTGTTATGTTAAAGTAGTATGGAGAATGCTACACCGACTAGACCGGGATCTAGCTAGCTACAGCTAGGCTATGGTATTTGCTGAGCTGCAGCCGTTTCGGCATTATTTATAATACTATTGTCAATTACTAACTACCACTTGACAATATTTTTTGTCGAACAAATATTTTCTTTCTTTCTTTCTTTCTTTCTCTCTCTCTCTGTCTATATCTCTTCTCTTTCTTTCTTTCTTTCTTAAATTAGTAATGTGGAGAAAGTAACTCACGCTGATTTATGTTTATCATGTACACAACCTATCCAGTTTGTCGTAGACCACTGCACGATGTGATATGAATCTCAATGAGATAGCTCTATTAAACTCTTTTATAAGTAAGTACGGCTAAATTTCTTTTAATGGATCCAAATAGCGAACACATTTGTTTAAAAAAAATGTTTAAAAAGGTACGTGCTATGCATCATAAATAAAAGCGGAATAGTAAACGCTTAAAATATTAACGATAATTTTAAAAACGAGGAAAAAAAAGTAAAAGATCCCTTTACGTTTAAAAGAAAACATTGTTAATGGTGCTGTTTTTTGTAATGAAGTGTGTTGTAGTGCTCATATTCTGAAGCTCTTGAGTTTCTTATTGTTAGGTATTTTGTGTGTAAGTACTATTTATATAAGTAGGTATATTTGTTAGGTTATGTATATAGGTTAGGTATATATACATATTTGTAAGTATGTTATATATTTATTTGCATGTATTTATTGGTAAGTTGTACTTACAGTTTGTACCCGCAATCTTTCAATTTATTTTTTTCATTTTTCCTCACCTTATGGTTGTCGGGAAGAAATCGCTTTAAGCGATAAGGCCGCAATTGGCCATGTAATTAGTTATTTTTTTTATTTTGGTGCAATAAAGTGTATTTGTATTGTATTGTATTGTATTGTACGTTTGCAGTGGTGCTGTTTCCAGTGTACACCATCTAAGTTTAAGTTATTACCTGTCATTTTTTCTTACCCGCCGAAAAGGAAAGGGACGGCTAATCGACAGACATAAAGTTTATGGAACACACGGCAATTTTAGGCAGTTTAAAAAAGCCCTCCGAAATTTTATATTGACCAATAATCCGATAGAATTAAGTTGACAGTACACGTCAAACAGGTTTCATATCAGCGAGACGCATATTTAATTCGCCCGGGCTTTCATTTTAAACTGTCCTCCTATCCTTTTCTGCGGATAAGAAAATGACATAATAAAATTAGGAAGTGTCTGCAGGAATCGGGGCCAGTATCTAAACTATTTAATTGGCTAAACTATTTTATAGGCAGTGCAATGGGTTAGTGCAGCCTATCATAACTTCCGTAAACTCTATCGGGATGGAAACATAAGCCATTAGAACACACGGTAACTTGTAACTAAATTTTAAAGTTTTATGGCTCTTACATACCGCCTGCGTTGTGTGTGTTAGTGTCCTAGTTCATTATAAAAATAACATCGGCGAAATTTATTCCTGTACGACCCGATATGAATACAGGTAGTTGTGTGTGTAGGTGTAAATGATGTATATTTCCTATTAACATACGGGGTGCCAAAATCAACCAAGCCTGGTCTACCCGGAAACTAAAACTTCATCGGGTTAGATTGCGGCCACATAAAACTCATACCGGGTCGTAAACAACATTTTTAAAAGATTTAAATAAGTACTTAGGTAAATTTAAATGGCCGTAAACTAATCGAAAAATTTAGTTTTTAAAGGGGCTGAGGGGCTTTTTAAGGGGCGATCCCGGGGTCCCGGGTTCAAATCCCGGTGGGGACATAATCACAAAAAATCACTTTGTGATCCCTAGTTTGGTTAGGACATTACAGGCTGATCGCCTAACTGTACAAAAAGTAAGACGATTCGTGCTTCGGAAGGCATGTTAAGCCGTTGGTCCCGTTTACTACTTACTAATGTAAGTAAGTAGTCGTTACATGAGCCATGTCAGGGACATTTGGCGGCTCAACAATAACCCTGACACCAGGGTTGATGAGGTTGATAATTCACCTTACAACCCACACGATAGAAGAAGAGAAGAAGGGACTTAGGGGTGCCACTTTGAGGTCTACCACCAAATAAATATTTTGCTAGGGCCGCCACTGACTAGGACCTCCAAAATCGTAAACCTAATGGTCTAACTACTGGACTACAGAGGCTGTTAATGAAATAGCTTTAAGTATAATACTAGATGTTGCACCGTCCCGCACCCAATTATGGTGTTTCTTTTTTTACCACTGGAAAAAATGCCTGGAAGAAATTGCTGCTTAGTAATAAGGCCACCAGATTGTACTGTATCTTTCGTGTATGTTTTGTGTAAAACTTGTTTTGTATGTTGTGTGTAACAGCCTCCGTGGTCTAGTGGTTAGAGCGTTAGGCTCACGATTTGGAGGTCCGGGTTCGATTCCCGATGGGGACATTGTCGAAATCACTTTTTGAGACTGTCCCTTGTTTGGTAAGGACTTTTCAGGCTTGAATCACCTGATTGTCCGAAAAAGTAAGATGATTCCGTGCTTCGGAGGGCACGTTAAGCCGTTGGTCCCGGCTATTAGCCGTAAAAATCACCTCCACCAACCCGCGGTGGAGAAGCGTGGTGGAGTATGCTCCATACCCCCTCCGATTGATTGAGGGGAGGCCTGTGCCCAGCAGTGGGACGTATATAGGCTGTTTATGTATGTTGTGTGCAATAAAGTATATTTGTATTTGAATAATGAATCACGTGATTTGTGGAATGAAACCATATCTAACCTGCGCTGTAAGGTTTCTCCAGCCATATGGTGGATGTTGGTTTAATGTGTTTATATATAGGTGAAAGGTTGAGGTCGAACAGTAGGTAATATGGCTTCTAAACGTTCACAGTTATGCCGTTTATGGTACGAGAAAGAAAGTGGGCTGTGCTTACTTATTACCTTTGTATTTTATGAACAGATTAAATTGAAATTGATCTTCTCTTCTTATAGTGTGGGTTGTGAGGTGGATTACCAACCCCATAAACTCTGGTGTCAGGGTTATTATTGAGCCGCCACAGGCCCCTGACAAGACTCATGTAACGACTACATACTTACATCAGTAAGTAGTAACAGTGAGAACAATGAGAAAATAGGTGATTACTAATTGTCACGTTAAATCTGAAGAGCGCTATCTATATTTTTTGGGGAATGTAGTCTGGAAAGTAATAATAATAATAAGTTTTTTTTTTCCAAAAGTAACACAAACAAAAAGTTACAATAATGGTTGATCGTACAGAGTTTTGATACGAATAGTGATTCTCTGCCCCCAAACTAGAAAAACCTGTATTTTGGGGGGTCAGCGAGTCCGGAAAGTTCTAGTGCTAAGGTACAGACCAATACACTTATGGGCTTATTATAATTATTTATAATAATTATAAAATAGTGTGTGTGTGTGTGTGTGTGTGCGTGTGCGTGTGCGTGTGCGTGGGCGTGGGCGTGGGCGTGGGCGTGGGCGTGGGCGTGGGCGTGTGCGTGTGCGTGGGCGTGGGCGTGGGCGTGGGCGTGGGCGTGGGCGTGGGCGTGGGCGTGTGCGTGTGCGTGTGCGTGTGCGTGTGCGTGTGCGTGTGCGTGTGCGTGTGCGTGTGCGTGTGCGTGTGCGTGTGCGTGTGCGTGTGCGTGTGCGTGTGCGTGTGCGTGTGCGTGTGCGTGTGCTTGTGCGTGTGCGTGTGCGTGTGCGTGTGCGTGTGCGTGTGCGTGTGTGTGTGTGTGTAAAAGCGTGATTACATCTATTCTATTCTATTTTTGATTCTATCTATATATCTATCTACATATGTCCCTCATTACTCATTAGTATATAGTCGTAAGCTTATATATGTTTTTAAAGTTTAAAGCCCGAGCTATGATTCGAACCCGTGATACTACGTTGTAAATCACGCGTTTTCCGAGCAGAGCTGCCACTGATCCGTCATTTTTATCCTAGGATTTCGTATCAAACAAAGCTACGTTTTCTTCTGATTATGGCTCAATTTACCCCATTAGGTATCCTAGGCGTGAGTTTATTATAAATAATAATGATAAAAAAAAATTACACATAACTATCTAACCCGTGGCAGCCGTGGTAGTCCAGTTGGTAGAACGCTTGCCTCTCACTTTGAGGTCACAGGTTCGAATCCAGCACAGGCCTAAACCAATGATAGCAGAATTTGTTTTCAAATGCATGTTTAGATCATAAATGATTATCACGTGCTCGGCGGTGAAGGAAAACATCGTGAGGAAGCCTATATTCCCGAGAAATGCATTTTTGGAGGTATGTGACCTGTATTGGGCTGGTTTTCCCTTCGCGGGTTGGAAGGTCAGACAGGCAGTCGCTTCTGTAAAAAACCGGACCTATCCAATCTTCAGGTTAGGGTCCACTTGGACCCTGTGAAAATCGGGATAATGCTAGGGTGATGATGATAATCGATCCTAGCCCATGATTATCGCTGAATGAGGCATTCGACCACGCGGGTGGTGTCAGTAAAGGGGTCTTAAAGTAAAAACGGAGATGATGATGACACATATCTAACTACGGAACTACTTTGAAAAAGCAAAAAACTGTGTTATATCAATTTTATGATTATAATTTGTAAGGAGGTCAACACACGATTTGCTATACTTTTTGCTGTCGAAGCTAGTTTAGACGGAATGGCGAGCTACCGTTAGCTTGGGGCTTGGAAACAAGCGGATAAATAATAAAAACGTAAACAGCATCACGCCTGCAGCCAAGGACCAAGTATTTGAATGGGCAGATAATATTTTAGAATGACAATGAAACTATCACAGCTCTCATTCTTCGTGAAAAAAAAACGAAACATACATAGACAACCACAACTGTCTAGAAAGCCAATGCGTCTACTTTTGAGACGTTGTGGTAGCCAGATGGATACCAAACCTGGTGTTAGTTTTTTTATGTTTTGGGACGTTATTTTAACTTTTTATATAAAAAATATCTGTGAAATAGTTATTCATTATGAACCATGGCTAGCGTAGCCATTGGTTGTAAAAGTAGAATGGGTGTTATAACGGAGAGCGATCAAATAATGTCTCTCCATGGGCAAGTTATTCACCACATAATTCATATTTGTGTGCAAGAAATACATTACATGATCTGTTTTTTGTAAAGTTTATTGAGCCCTTCAGCAAAGCCGTCACATTTGTACAAATAATTAAAGCACATAATAACGGGTTCTTACCGCGTTTAAATGGGGATATGAGACTCTCGATATTTCGACACTATTGCAAGTGCCATGATCACGGGATGTCTGATTCGAGATTGGAGTGGAGTAGGTACCTAGATCCATAATTTTCTACGGGCAGACATATCTGTCTACCCTCTTTCTTTGCCGCTTGTTTATGTTTGTACAAATAATTTATTTCACACAGTACGTTAATCAGCTTTGACAGATCATGTACTCAAAATATTGGGAGTAGACTTGTCCTGTGATGTCCATAACATAATAATATTATCTAACATCTAAGAAAATGACAAGTATAACTTAAGGTAAAATTAGGAGGTGTCTGCAGCTGTAAACAAAAGACGTTTCTCGCTATTTGTCTGGCGGCGTCGTAAGTCAGGCTGCAAATGGCGTGGTGTCTCGTGGTGACCGTATTTCGTATGGTCCGGTTAGTATTCAGATGACCTGCTCCATTGTATTACCGCATTATGTATGTGTATTTGTCATTAAAATGGGACACCGTGTATTTTCGGACCCATTGAAAGAGTCCGTAAGATGTATTTTATTCAAATTTGTTTAAATACTCTATTTTAGTAAACGGTATCCTTATCCAAAAGACAATTTAGATTATATCTAATGCATAATTAGATAACAATTAAAAAAAAAGCAGAAAGTCTAGGCATTCACCACGATTAAAAAAAAAATCATGAATTTTCCACAATTTTTTTTTTTATTGAAAATTCCACATGGTATTAACTCTGAATCATCCCCCTCAGTATTCGTTACGATGTCACTAACACTCTGTATATTTTTACAGACATGGCGAATGGGCCTGATACCTACAACAATTTGCAATTTAGTGAAAGGTTGGACTAGTGTGGTGTGAGGACGTAGACTTTGGTATCGCTGGCGGTTATTCTGTTCGGACTTTGAATTATAACTTTTTTATTCCAATAAGCTCAGTCAACCGAGACTCGGCTGCGCGTACGTCGCCGGTAACGTGATCTTATTGGTCACATCCGTTGGATACTCAGCTTTTTACCTCCCAACCCGCATACAATGTATGTTCTTTATGTCTTGAATATAAAGTTCAAAATTATGTCTTATTGGGAGAAAATTGATGAGGATTAAAGTTGGGGAAGACTTATCAAATATCTTGATGAACTTGTATTTTTACCCGACTGCGGTAAAGCAAAAAGGAGGGTTATGTGTTTTGGTTTTATGGGAAAGCATAAACATGCATATTAAACGCTTACCTATTGTATTTCGGCCAAGTAGTCACAGACGCGTGAACAAATAAAATGAAGCCTCAGGAATAAGGTTGCCTGGCAGAAATTGCTGTTTAGCAATAAGGCCGCCTATTGTGCTTATGTTTTTATTCGTATGTTTATGTCTTTTGTGTATGTCGTTGTGCAATAAAGTATTATTGATTGATTGAAATAATGGTGAATGAGAAAAAGACTAATTTATTTGCGTCATCCAGGTAACGGATAGGACCTAGATTAGGGTCCGTACACCCTTAAATGAAATAAAGTGGTCTCTCATCATCATCAATTTAAGAGCCACGCTCTTGTCGGTGCAGCATTTCTGTAAAATACTCTCCATGCTACTTTTTTAGGGAAAAATAGGGCAGTGGTTTCCCTCTTGCCTTCCGCCCCGCAGTACTCTGTCTGACGCGAGTGGGATGGCGCCCAGAGTAGTCTATTACAAAGCCATACTAGGACTCCTGTCCTCTGCCTCTGAATAGTACTGACAGTTACTGCTGCCCCAAAAGGAAATAGGTGTGATCTTATATATGTATGTGATAAAAGGTGTTGTATTATTAGCGGTGTGACAATGACAAACAAGAATAAAATTCCTGTTTGTCATACTGGTGTGACAACCTGGTGTGACCACGAGTCCGGAGGGTATGTATCTTAGTCGCAGTCGGATGAAATTAGGCCTGCATCTCTCCAGCTTAAAAAAAGCGTATTCTGTTTTCTTTTTATTCACCAGAGCACTATAGTATAGTCATGAGCAATGTAATGTACCCACGTTAGAACCCTGTCACACTATCATATTTGACATTTCATGAGACTTGCAGTTTAATTTGTTAAAAAAGTTAATGTGACATGGTTTCAAAGTGTATAAATATTAGTACCTACTCGTGACCGTACTTATTAAATCAGTCAAGATTTGTTGCAATGAGAAACGTGTAAGTAATTATACAAAAGCATAATTATTGCTATCTTAAAGATCGCTTCGTCTTTCATTCTTCCACTCTTACCCGCAACCTCCGTTCATCCAACAATCTGTCTCTAAATATTCCTTCCCATTCCTCAACTTTCTACTCCAAGTCTTTCACGGTGCAAGCTGTCCGTTTGTGGAATTCTCTGCCTGAAAGCATTAGGAGAGCTTCGTCATTGGAGTCCTTTAAACGGCAAGTCAAGGCGCATTTCCTTACTTCTATTTCCTCTTCATCTTCATAATCTATCTACTCCTTTTCTTTCATAGTATATGTAGTAGTTTAAGTAGTGATATTTATTTATTATAACAATTATAATTATGTGTATTATTATTATGTAGTTTATGTAGTCGAAAGTGTATTTATTTTTATATGCACAAGTATTCCCGTGCTGCACTATCCCGCTATATTACTTAATATTCAATATCTCCTATACTTAAAGGTTGCCTGGAAGAGATTGCTACTTAGCAATAAGGCCGCCTATTGTACTAATTCTATTTCTCTTTTGTTTTTGTATTTTGTTTTTTCCTGTTTGTGCAATAAAGTATTTGTTATGTATGTTATGTTAATAAATAAAGAGGGACTTACAAGCTACGTACCCCGAAAGAGATATACTTAGATGGCGCTGTACAGACGTGGTGTGTGTCGACGATTTCCCCCATGCAACGCTTACCGCTATTATAGACCCACTAGTGATATGAAAAAGGGTCGGTTAATTCCCCTGTTTCACATATCCCTACTGGTCTATCCCTACTGGTAGGGAAGAATAGAATATTTTTCCACATATAGCTCATCATCATCAATTTAAGAGCCACGCTCTTGTCGGTGTAGCATTTTCCATTCCAGTCTATCAAAGGCCAATTCCTTGACTTCCCTATAAGAAGGTAACCTTTTCTTTAATCTGTTCCATGTAAGCTCTTCTTGGTCTTCCCCTTCCTCTCTTTCCTTCTAGCTTTCCTTCTATGATGTTTTTAATAAATTCGTCGTGTTTAAACACATATAGCTACTAGGGGGAATATTTTTCCACTTCGAGGTTGAACTGGGGGATTAGAATGGCCACATCGAAGCAATTCATCTAAGAAAGCAATATTGCAATTTGACATTTGCGCATATAAAAGTATAGGTAAGTAATATTGCTTTCTGGAATGAATTACTTTGATGTGGCCATTTTAACCCCCCTGGGCACCCTCAGCTGAGGCCTGTTGTCTTATTTTTTTACCGGGTGAAAACCCTTAGCGCTCCCCATTTGTCCAGCCAAGTCACGTCCAAAAAAAACACCTGTCTGTCGCTTCGTGACATAATTTCCGAGGCACAATGTAGTAACCGCAATACGTGCCTATTTTTACACCATTTTTATTTATTGTTATGTAAATCTGTCCGCGTTACATAAAATTATGTAAACAACACTTTTACCTTAAAAACGTGGTGACAAAATTATTTTTATATTGATAAATAAGGTCTTTAAACTTCTTTGCTGAACTGCAAGTAAAGGAAAAACGTAGACGTGAATCACGGCATAGATGAAAGAGTTCACGACTTTATCCCAATAGGGTAGGTACATCCTTCGCAAGATGAACTGAGTACCCACACCTCATTGAGCTTTCTGTTAGACCAACGTGATAGGTGGTGAGCCGTATCGCTGTGTGTAAAAGTCGAGCCAAATATATCAGTAAAACCGGAAGTCCGGTACCGGGGTTCAAACCGGCGCTCCCCGTTTGAGAAGCCAAATAATGTACTACAGGACCACAATGACAGTTACAGAAAGAGAAAGAAAAGAAACCACTATCCTCTTTTCCGTAGCTTGACTACTAAGTGTGAGTCAAGTTGCCTTCTGGTTATTTGCAGGTCAAACCACACCGATAGGGTTTTTCTATCGTGTGGGTTGTGAGGTAAATTACCAACCCCATCAATCCTGGTGTCAGGGTTATTATTGAGCCGATAGGGATTATCAATTTCCAAAACACTACTATAGAATAAACAATATTACTACGTATGGAACGGTCACTCTCTACGCTGCGCCAATTCCTATCGGGCGCCGACCTTACCCTCTCTGGGTCTTACTTTAGTCTTCAATGGTAAGCCGCTAAAGAAAGAAGAGAAGAAAAAAAAAGAAAAAAAAGAAAGAAAAAAGAGAAGAGAAGAGAGCGCGCGGACTATGCCTGGCTCGCTCTTACGCATTAGGTGGCACACGAAGAAGTTATTTTTCACGATTTTGATTTTGACAGTTGTCCTATGTACCAAATAACTCTCCTTGCTTCGCCAAAGTCGGGTAAGTACAGCCACATTGGTGCGCTAGCTAGTAGCTACCTACATAATCGACAAATGAATTGGAATCAAGCATTGAAAATGAACACGTGTGGTATGATGTGATTAACTCAATCAGTTGTCGAGTCGAATTAATCGTTTCATTGCAAAACCGCGTCATAACATTTAGGTATATTTATTAGGTAATCGAATTACTTGTTAATTATTTTCCTATTTAAGTAAATCTTCTTTGTCATATTGTTTGTAATTGTTTCTAGGTTAGACTAAAATACTAAATTAGTATAAGTTAGACATGTAGGAAAGTGAGAATACTATGGAAGGATAATGAATGGGAATTTGATTGTTTATGGTATGAATGGAGGATGGGTAATGAATGGGACGTAAGGCAGTTTCAAAAAGTAAGAGAGGCGAGTCGATGGTTCAATGATTTGGGTAAAATATAAGGAGTAAAGACATTTAAAATATATCCCGTGTTATTTCTATATCCCACAATTTTGGGGCTCGTCCGACTATGGAATTCCATTTGCTTGTATCCTATCATACTTCTCTTCCTTCCTCCACATTCATCAGTCGCTTCATACACGCACGCCGGTACAGAGTAGATCGTTCTAAACCTTTTCTAAGGACATCTCAAATTTGGTCAATTAATATGGCAAACATCACAACGAGCATTAGGACATGACAAATAAGTGTATAGAACAGTGGTTCCCAAAGTTGTGTGGGCTCCGACCCAACCCATACAAGTTTGATACCCACCTCTAGTAAGAACTGTTACCAATATGAATAAAGTACATTCAAATAACATACATTTTAATAAACCATTGGCTCGGTCAGTTGGTATGTCTATCTACAGACAAGGCCCGCTCCATATTTGCTCGTGACCCACCAGTGGGCCACGACCCATAGTTTGGGAAACGCTGATCTAGAAGTACTAAGTACTTAATTAAAATAAAACAAAAATTTTCAACACATTAAGGACCTCATTTTTTAAAGTCGTTTAAAAATGGACCAAAATTAAGGCCATAACATCTCACGACTCACATTGGGGTAGTCAAAGGTACATCCATCGCAAGATGAACGGAGTACCCACACCTTACTGAGCTGAGCAGTATCGCCGTCTATAATGGTCGAACCAACTGTGTTAGTGAAAACTGCATTTAAGATAAATTAATACCAAAAGTATTCTAGTATGAAAGCAGCCCTAGAAAAGCGTATAAATTGACACCGGATACCTACGTAGCTAGGTATATATTATGGCTGCATTTGTGACAGCTCCTCACAGCTCAAGAGAGCTCGTATTCTTAAAAGTAACTATATTTTCTATTACAACCAATTGAAATCTTCAAAATGTTAAGCAAATTGGTAAGTCAAACGTACTTTTATCTGTCTTTTATTTCGTTTGTCACGGGCTCGGTTAACCTAACCTAAACATTTGACAAGTCCGTTTATTACAGAAGTCCGTTTTTTATAGAAACGTCTGCCTGACTGATTTTCCTATCAAATCAGCCTAATTCGAAGGGTTAAAAAAGCCACATCGAAGCAAGTCATATAAACAAAAGCAATATTTCAATTTGATATTTGCGCATATAAAAGTAAGTGCGCAATGCAAACAAATGTTAAATAGCAATATTGCTTTTTTAGGTGACTTAACCAACCGGACCTGTCAAATCTTCAGGTTAGGTAAGCGGACCCTGTGATAAACGGAATGATAATGCCAGGGGTGAGGTGAATTGCTTTGATGTGGCCTTTTTAATCCCCCAGGTCACGAAACTCGGATAGCTTATTTTTTGTTGGTGATGGTGTTAGGCTAGAAGGGCAGGGCTAATGGCTTAACGTGCCTTCCGAAGCACGAAATCATCCAACAATTACCAAAGTTTTGCTAAAAAATATTATTATCAGTTTAAAGATACACTTTCAAAAAGTCACCCATTTGTTCATAACTTTCTTTTTTCGGCAGATTTGCTTGATGTCTCTGGTAGTTCTAAGTCTGGGACAATACATGGGAGGTCCAGCCATGCGTGTCAGACCTGGCCATGGTGTGGGTGTGAACCCAATGATGGCTGGTGGAGTTGCAGGAGGAGTCAGTGGAATGGGGGTAGCTATGGGAGCGCACAGGGGATTAGGAGTGGGGGGCCTTGGAGGGTTAGGGATGAGGGGACTTGGTGGGCGTGGGGGATATGGTGGTGTGGGATTGGGGGCCCTAGGAGGAATGGGAGGACATGGAGGTCTAGGAAGACCTGTTGTGGGATATGGCGGCTTAATATAAATCTAGAAAGAAGAAATATAGCATCATTTCTCTAATTTAACCTAACTGAGAGATTTGACAGGTCCGGTTGTTACCAAAATAATAGTAAGTAGTAGTATAAAATGAAGATGAAAGCCAACAGCCACATTAAAAAAAATACTTAAGTAATTTAATGAAATCACGATGCGATTTCGACTTTTTCTAAAACAGTATTATTTATTTAAATAGTTTTTTAAAATTAAATATAATTCATTTAATAGCAATAATAATGTTATAATTTATTAAAAACATTGTTAGCCCCTGTAATGTAAAAGAAAAGTAAAAATAATTTGAGATTTTAATTTTATTTTTGAAGTGTTTATTGCTACAGTGAAAAACTTTAATAATACGGATTTAAAAATAGTTTTATGTAAGTATTATATTTTTGTATATGTAGTTGATTCGCTATTCACAATTTGAAAACCAGTATTAGTAGATATTTTATGTTTGGAGACTATCAAAGTTCAATACCTTTTTGGTACTATTTGGTACCTACATTAATATTGTCATTCTGACGTTAGGTTGTCTGGCTACTTTCTTTACTTATATGTTTTTTCACTGTTCTTTAAGGTAAGTACTAGATAATTTAAAGTAGGTACACAGATTATAGGATTCAGACTCTTAAATTACGAGTCAGATTTTTTCGAATTCACCTACTGTTTTTTTAACAATTTCCTTAAGCGCTCTAAAACAGAAGCGTATATTCACAATTTGGTCGGATTCACTACTTACCCATGCATTGAAGAAGTTTTTACTCCCACTATTTACTATTTTTTTGACGTGACTTATTGTAGATTTGCCGCAGATGGTATTGACTACTTGGCCGAACAAATGGGGAGCGCTGAAGGCTTCAACGTTTAAGATAACAGGCCTGAGGGTGCCCAGTTGGGCGCGAACCTCGGCTCAGGGCGTCGTTAGAGAGGAAAAATATTTGAAATAAATAATCGACTCTAGTGGGTCGATAGCGATAAGCGCTGAATGAGGGAAATCGTCGGCCACGCCGGTAGTATCGGTATCGGGGTCCTGAAGTGTTTGGTGTCGCGAGCTGATTGGCCGCGTCCATGGCTAGAGTAATCGGGTCGTCGGGATCGTATATTACATCCTTCGGACGCCGATACTTTTCAGTACCGTCCCTAAGGCCATGTATTCGGAAGTCACAACTACCAGGGGATTTGGGTGATGCGGAGCAGCCACTACTTACGAAACTCTAAAAACTCTCTTACCAACATGGTCCTTTCAAATTTTGTACATACATTAGCCTTCACTACAGTAATTGTCGATAACCTCAATACGTTTCTTATTAAGTAACTTAATTGAATAATAATTAACTTAAATACATTGAAATAAGAGTATCATTGCAAAATATTGCACGGTCGAGATACACTTGAGAGATAATGATTGTATGGTCGTACTAGTGATTTGCGGTTCACGGGAATATTCCCAAAGTGGGAAAGTTCCTATTTTGAAAATGAAGGGAGTGGAATTGCTGTTTAGCAATAAAGCCGCCTATCGTGCTTATGTTTTTATTCGTATGTTTATGTCCTTTGTATATGTCGTTGTGCAATAAAGTATTATTGATTGATTGATTGAAATGGGTGGGGTCCAAAAGGAGTGGAATTCTCTGCCGTCTTCTGTATTTCCGAATGCATATAACCCGGATGCTTTCAAGGCCAGTGTGGACAGGCACCTTCTGGGCGAGCTCCATCTTAGGCCTCGTCAATGCCTTCGGGCAAGTCAAGGGCCAAGAGCAAACCCATCAAAGGTAAAAAAAATGTCTTTAATAGTAAGAACACAACAATATACACACCCTGTGCCACATAACACATCACATCACAACAACAGAACAGCCTCTGTGGTCTAGTGGTTAAAGCGTTAAGCTTACGATCCGGAGGTCTGGGTTCGATTCCCGATGGGGATATTGTCGAAATTACTTTGTGAGACTGTCCTTTGTTTGGTAAGGACTTTGTACGCTCGAATCACCTGATCGTCCGAAAAAGTAAGATGATTCCGTCGCACGTTGAGCAGCGTGGTGGAGTATGCTCCATACCCCCTCCCATTGATTGAGGGGAGGCCTGTGCCCTACAGTGGGACGTATATGGGCTGTTTATGTTATGTTTAGTAAGAACAGTGCCTGCTTTTCTTTTTCAAATTGTTCTGTCTTGTACTCTGGTCGTATCTGCTAGGTAATAAAGCTCTTTTTACATAACTATTGCGATTTTTTACCATCGGGAACGTTCCCAAAGTGGGAATATTCCCAGGTACGGCACATCACTGGTCGTACCATCACTTGATATTAATGATTTACTGCATATTGCATCAGTCATTATGACTGCAATACTTAAGTCGATTTCGATCGCATTTGTAATTTACTTAATACAGTGAAACCTGGTTAAGTGAGACATCAAGGGACCTGCAATGTCGTTTCACTTATAGAGGTATTCCACTTACCCAGTGTCTCAGATATACAGGTATAAATAAATATTGTCTCATTTACAGAGGGTTCCATTAATAGAGGTGAGAATACAGGTTATTTCAGCTATACGTACAGGTGCGATCATTAAATAAAATAACGTGTTATGTATTTTCCAAATAAACATCTGTATGATAGTAAAGCGAAACTAAAAATGAAGGTAATTGAAGCTCAAAATTTGTACTTACGTACTTGGAATCACGTGTGGAATTTGTGGGTAGAATAAGAATGAGTAAACAAACAATGTTTTTACAATACAGAGGTTTATGCATATAAAATTTACTCGCTGTCTCAGTTATAGAGGTAACTATGATGATAAATCGAAAGTACGAATCCCAGATATAGAGGCTTACCTCGTGCCACTAACAGAGGTAATTCAGTGCCAAAGTGTTGGGACCTCAGCATGAGTTCCAGTTATGGAGGTTTCTCACTTATCCAGGTCCCACTTAACCAAGTTTCACTGTATTATGATACTAATTACATGATTTATGACGAACAGCCCTGATTCCTGCAGAACCTCCTAATTTTAAAGTTATACCTGTCATTTTCTTATCCGCCGAAACGCAAAGGGACGGATGATTGACAATGACAACTGTTAATTTAAAATAAATGACTAATCGTTTAATAGGCATCTCGCTAATACGCAACCTGTTCGACGTGTTGTGTCAACTTAATTTTATCGGGTTATTAACAAATGTAAAATTATGAGAGGGTTCTTAAAATTTCTGCCTACTATTGACAGCGACACCATTAGACGACGTTCTGAGCTTCTTCTTCTATTGTGTGAGTTGTGAGGTGGATTTCCAACCTCATCAACCCTGGTGTCAGGGGTACAATTGAGCCGCCAAAGGCCCCTGACATGACTCATATAACGACTATGTACATACATCAGTAAGTAGCAACAGGAACCAACAGCTTAACGTGGCACGGATCGTCTTACTTTCGGACAATCAGGTGATCAGCCTGTAATGTCCTAACCAAACTAGGGATCACAAAAATTCGAACCCGGGACCTCCGGATCGTGAGCCCAACTCTCAAACACAGGACCACGGAGGTCGTGGAACCACGGAGGTCGTGTGACAGTTGGGCGTTGGTCCTCGGGTCAAGGCGTCGTTTGAGAGGAAGAACATTTGAAAGAATGAATCGACCCTAGGGGGTCGATAGCGATAAACGCTGAATAAGGGAACTCGTCGACCACGCCGGCGGGGTCGGTATCGGGGTTCGGAAGTATTTGGTGTCCCGAGCTGATTGGCCGCCTCTATGGCTAGAGTAATTGGGTGGTTGGGATTGTATCCTTCAGGCGCCGTTACTTTTCAGTACCGCCCCTAAGCGGGATGTATTCGGAAGATACAGAAAAAAGAAAATCTATTAAAGAATTAGGTTTCCAAAGCAAATGTGATGTTCGTATATTCAGTCAGTTCGTTTATCAGTGCCTCACCTTGGGCTTTCGGTGAATAACTCCGTTCCGCTCTGCCGCATGCATGTAACGAATACTAACCAGGGCCGGATTTACCCATAAGCAAATAAATAATCAGTTCCTTGGGGCATCGCACGAAACAGCCTCCATGGTCTAGTGGTTAGAATATTGGGCTCACGATCTGGGGGCCCGGGTTCGATTCCCGATTGTTTGGCTAGGACATTGCACGCCGATTGTCCGAAAAGTAAGATGATTCCGTGCTTCAGAAAGCACTTTCAGGCGTTAGCCGAGCTACTAGCCCAAATGCCTCCACCAACTCGCTCTGGATTACAGATAATTGATATCACGTGGGTTTTGGTGTATATTATTCTTAACATTGTTATGTTGTATTTTTTATTTCTATACTTTTGCGATGAAAATTCTCTTGATATTAACTCAGAATCATGAGCTAAATCGTCCCTCTCAGTATTCAATCACTACATAGTATAAAACAAAGTCGCTTTTTCTGTCTCTATATCCCTGTGTACGCTTAAATCTTTAAAACTACGCAACGGATATTGATACGGTTTTTTTCTAAATAGATACAGTGATTCAAGATTTATATTATATGTATAATAACATCCATTAAATAGTGGAGAAATAGTGTTATTTTTGAGGTTTTTAATGTGATGTCGTAAATAATTTCATTTTTTCCTCAGCATTGCACCTGAGCGAAGCCGGGGCGGGTCGCTAGTAAATTATAATTTACTTGTACGAAACAGTCTCATTCCTGATGTAACTTTTTTTTATATATAAGCTGTGGTGTACGTTTTACAAGTAAATAAATATTTAGTACGATGTCACTAACACCCTTTTCTTCTTTTTTTATGTAATTGTGTTTTTATCGTTACATCATTGTTATATGTTTAAATCTTAATAAAGAAATTTGTAAAACAATAAAAAACTAACACCCTGTGTAATAATGAACCATCTCTATGAAATAGGGCATCCAAAATACTAGATACGGCACTGCCTACCACTAATACCTCTCAGTGAATACCCGAAATAATCGATATTTAATGTGCATTTTGCAACCTTGAGTCGTTTTGTGTGGGCCTGATAATTGAGTTGGTAGCTGAATACTGAAAATATGTGATGATTCTCCGAAATTATTGCACGTTGCAACGGCCTCGGTGGCCCAGTGGTTGAGGGTTGGGATCACCATCCGGAGGTGGATCTCGGTGGAGACTTATGTCAAAAATTACTTTGTGATCCCTAGTTTGGTTAGGACATTGTTTCAGGACCTTCGGATCATGTGCCCGACCATGTGTTATCCTTATTTCTGTGTCTTGTGTACATTGTACTAAATATTGTGGCTTTATTACTTTATTACCTAGCCGATAAGACCAGACTACAAGAAAGAACAATTTGAGAAAAAAAGTAGCCAGTGTTCTTACTATTAAATAATTTTCACAATGGGGACATTCCCACTATGGGACATTCCCGACGACGATGATGGGACGATTAACCGACTTACATAAAAAAACTTACTCGGAAGTAAGTTAAAATTTTAATACGGACAAATGTTGGACCGGAAGTTAAAATAAAATGACGTTGCACGCTAAATAAAACCTTGTAAAGGTACGACGTAAAGCAAGTATTTTACAATAAGTAAACATAATATTTTGGTCATGTTTTACTTTTAAACCGTTTTTCCAAGATTATGTTTCGGGTGGTGCGTTGAACTGAACGTAATATTATGTTTTTTATCGTCGTTATGTTCGAGGCTTTTTATAGTGAACAACCGTGTAATGAACGTTTTATTAGAAGCTCCTCGGGATTGGGTCCTCTTTAAAACTTTAAAAGAAAAAACTGTTAATAAGGCATCAAATACGAACTTTATCACAAGAAGGGAGTCGAACCGTTTCTTAGTCTAGTTACAATGGTGCTAATTCCTGTAAATACCATCTAATTTTATTTTAAGTTATACTTACCTGTCATTTTCTTATCCGCCGAAAAGAAAAGGGACGGGTAATCGACAAGCATAAAATTAATTTTAAGCATAAATCTAAAAAACCGTCTAAAAATTTTACATTGGCCAATAACCCGATAGAATTAAGTTGACAGAACACGTCAAACGGTTTGCATACCAGCGAGATACCTTTTTGATTGGTCCGGGTAATTCATTAATTTACTCATTCTTCCTAGAATTAAGAGCTGTCAATCATCCGTCCCTTTCCTTTTCGGCGGATATGAAAATGACAGGTATAACTTAAAGTAAAATGAGAAGGTGTCTGCAGGAATCGGGGCCAATATTGATATAAAAACACAAGTCGTATAGTCGTGGTTCCGAGTCTTGGGGGACAACGAAGACGAATGTAAGTAGGTTGGTTTGGACACGTAGAGCGGATAAAGGATAATAATAGAATTGCGAAAGCTGAAAAAGATGAAAGGGCTGGCAGAGGAAGACCTAAAAGGACTTACATTGACCAAATTGGAGATGTCCTTAGAAAAGGTTTAGTACGATCTACTCTGAACCGGCGTGCGTGTATGAAGCGATTGATGAATGTAGAGGAAGCAAGAGAAGTGTGTCAGAATCGAAGCAAATGGAATTGTATAGTCTCTGCTTACCCCGGTGGGAAAAAGGCGAGAGTTTATGTATGTTTGTATGAATATTAAAAATGAACTTCATAATACTTAATTAAAATTGGAGGAGACCGGATGGTTTGACTTTGGTGCCTTGGAAAAATGGCAAGTGCCTGGTTTGGGACGCTACTTGTGTCAGCACTGTTGCCGCCAGCCACCTTGGTCGAACCATCCACTCACCGGCAGCAGCGGCTGAGGATGCTGCTGAGAAGAAGAGGGAGAAGTATGCAGTTCTATTGCCTGCATATAACTTCGTGCCCGTTGCCGTGGAGACCTTTGGTAGCTGGGGGGCGGACACCAAAATCTTTGTGTCAGAATTGGGTCTCAGGCTCAGGGAGAAAACAGGTGACTTCCGCTCCGGCTCGTTCCTGGTCCAAAGGCTGGCCATTGCCATTCAACGCGGTAATGCGGCTAGTGTTGTGGGCACCTTTGCTCCGGGAACAGTGAGGGGCGGGTTATTTAATGACTAGTTTTTAAGTTTGTTTTTGTGACGTATTGTTATATTAATATTTACAATTAAATTAAAATTATAAATACGTGAGCGTAATTCGCCACATTTTTTACAACGGGAACATCCCCGGAATATCACTGTTGCTATAGCGGACTAAAGCTTTTCGTAATATACGATCCCGACGACCCGATTACTCTAGGCATAGAGGCACCCAATCAGCTCGCGACACCAAACACTTCAGGACCCCGATACCAACCCCTGACCGGCGTGGTCCACGATTTCCCTCAATCAGCGCTTATCGCTATGGGTCGATAACAATAAGCGCTAGGATCGATTATTTTTTTCAAATATCTTTCCTCTAAGACTACACCCTGAGCCGAGGTTCGCGCCCAACTGGGCACCCTCAGACCTGTTGTCTTAAACGTTGTACCGTGTGAGAGCCTTCAGCGCTCCCCATTGGTCCCGCCAAGCAGTTAATGCCGTCTGCGGCAAATCTACAATAAGTCACGTCAAAAAAAGCGGGCTAAAGCATGTGTCTTTTCGTGTAACAATCATTTCACAAGTCATGTATACAGTTGAGCCTTAACTATACAGTTGAGTGGAATAGAATGCAACGGATAGACTGTTTATATTTTCATGTTTATTCGTTTCAAAGAAGTAATCGACAACTGTAAATAAACTCATGCGTAGGCGCAAGATTGGTTCCTAGTTATTATTATAGTTGTATAATGGTATTAACGAGTGCATAGTGACATTCGAATACAATTTCAATATGAGACTGTGACGCAATTCGATTGTTATAAACGTGCGCGTATCACGTTCGTTTAATTACCGGCGCGCGCGCAGGTGAAAGCGAGCGGAAATGCATAATGCGAGCTAGTGCTGGGACATTTCGCGTGTGGTGATAAATCATGTGATGTACCATTTCATATTCGATTTTCAATTTTTTTTCTCGACCTTCTGTAATGATCGACCGGTTTGATACAACAGGTAACTCACGCCCGTAATCCTTACAGGGGTGGCCAGAGCGATAATTATGAGTTAAGATAACAATGAGTACGAGGTTTGACCGCTTTTTTTGATGACGTCACCCCCTCTCTACTACTCCTGCAAACAGATAACTAGAATAGCTCTACTGCTTCTCAAATTCCATAGCCACTTTGCCGGCTATGTACGGTCACGAGCATCATGTATACACTTTGGTACCATGTCACATTAACTTTTTTGACAAATTGAACTGTAAGTCTCACTAAATGTCAAATACGTTAGTGCGACAGAGTCCTAAAGTGGGTACATTACATTGCTCATGACTGTACATTTTATGTGAAAGGCTGCAATTTTACCATTACTTTTCGTAACATACTGCATACAAAAGTATTGTTTTGATAAATAGCCGATCATACGGTTTTTAGCTTTCCCGTGATAAGAAGGAATCTTGCATGATATCGTCATATTTGTTTTCTTTTGCCCCGCATAAGACTACCTTCGCGGAGCACCGTGCGTCGTAAAGTTTGCAGAAGAGTGGAGTGCAAAGTTGTAGTATGAACTATTTGCTCATGCTTGTATGGCACGCGTTTCGCGCTCACTGAGCCCTTCCAACCTCTTTCTTCTATTTTGTGGGTAAACACTTCTAATAGAAGGATTTCACATGAATATACTACAGTTTTCATATAAAAATGTAAAGAAAAAGTGCGCACGACCATCCCTAGCCTGCGAGAGACGCACGGAATATGACAAGGTGTCGTATTCACTGCCGAGCCTACAAGGAATTCGATTTCATTACATTGCGACATTAGAAAACGCACACGATAAGATGGAAGAATTACATTACATGTTAGATAAACATATTTTACTATTATTTTATGAGCGCGCATGCATTTTGTTATACCTATAGAATATTCTTATATCAGGATTAGGAAATGCAATCCCGATCTCAGAGATCTCGTAATTTTTTTCGGAATCAATCCCGAAGCATAATATATTATGACGAGATCCTATTCGAGATTGACGGGATTGAGGTATATCTTTTGTTTTGATTATATTGATTTCCAAAGAAAACTGAATTATTCAGTTAGCAAAAGGTTTTTGTACCGGGTGAGAGCCTTCAGTGCTCCCCATTTGTCCGGCCAAGTAGTTAATGCCATCTGCGGCAAATCTACAAGTCACGTATATATAAGTCACGTCAAAAAAAAAAGGTTTTTGTTCTCTTTCAAAAAATATTTTGTTTTAATTAACCTACTATAACTAACTATCACAAACAAACAGTTTTCATAGTTGTCAGCCATCCAAACTTTACATTTTTTTATGAACTAGACGAGATCCCGAAAATTTCGGGTTCTCGGGGAAGTCTAGTTTTCTTACACCTGTTATTACTTAATTTTTCCGTAAATCAAAGTGCTTTCATATTTTTTGTAAGCTTAAACAAATGTTTATTAATGAGAAGAATCAGTTCAAACTCCTTTGATTGCATTATGTCCACCTCTATGGGGATTGGGGGCGTGAATTATGTACCTTTGTAGGTGGTACTTATGACAGTATGATATCTCTTCGGGTTGGAAAGTTAGTGTAGTCGCTTCTGTAAAAAAACCGCACCTCCCAAATCTCCAGGTTAGGTAAGTGAACCCCGTGAAAACGAGATAAAGCTACGGAGATTTTGATGTAGGTCACCTGAATTACGCGGGCCCAGGTTTGTTTCCCGGTCAAAGTCATTATTTTAAATAGAATTCCCGAGTCTTATTAACTTTGCCGCATACTTATAGCATTAACTACTTGGCCGGACGAATGGGGAGTGCTAAGGGCTCTCACCCGGTGCGAATGGGTCGGTACTTAGCATATAGCCCAAATATCTCCACCAACTCCCAGTGGAGCAGCTTCGTAGAGCACGCTCCATACTTTCTCCAGTCGATTGAAGGGACTGCGCCCAGCAGTAGGACGTTAGGCTGTATAAGTTACTAGCTAACAATATCCCCATTACGCTTGTAGAAGTCCAAAATTAAAAAAAGATTTTCTTTGTACCAATATCAATAAAAAGCGCAAGTATGTCTGTCTGTAGATCCACAGATTATTTACGTAAGAGCTAGGAAACGGCGAGACAACCCAACTGAGGCAAGAAATGGATCGCGAGTAGATGCAACGGGGCAAAGAGTAGAAAAATTCAGGCAGACGCGACAGTATTGTCGTTCAAAATTCACGCTACCGCGAGGCCATCCCGAACTAAACTAAAATAACATCACGCCTGTTTCCCGTTAGGGTAGGCACTGGCTACACAATTCCACTTTCTACGTTCTTGAATCACCACTTTCCCTTCTTCCATTCTCATCAAAGTTTTGTTGCTATGTATCCATACCTCACCGAGCTTTTTGTTAGACCAACGTGTTAGGTAAGCCGTATCGCCATTTATAATGGTCGAACAAACTATGCCACCTCCATCCTCTATCTTGATCATTTATCAATGTTGTTTGCTAGTCAATTGCCTAGATGCTTAGTTACGCTTAATTTTGCGCGAGTATAGCAGTTATTAGACTATCCAATCCTTCCAGCCCGATGCGTCAAGGTTACAGGCTCGCGAATCGAGATCGAGACTCGCTCAAGATCGTGGTTACCATGGTTACGCTCAGCAATTTGTTATTAGACTACATGATTTCGATCGGCAAGCTCGTGACCTTGACGCATCGGGTAGGATTGGGTAGTCTCATAATCGCGTATCTAACTGAGATCTGCATCACGGAACCGAAAACAAAGTAGGCAGAAACCGACCCGGTTACATTGCATGCTCTATGTCGCGGCGAACGGTTTCATGTCAGTACATCGTCGACCATGTCGGCGGCACTACATCTTTCCGTTGCTCTATCGAATGTTTCGTCCAATGTTTAATGTTGTGTTTACGTGATCGTTTCCTTTCTCTTGTGCTGTGAACTGTGTTGTGTTGTGACAATGGCGAATCTAACGCTACGATACCTGGACGAATTGTCCCACGTCCTGAACAGCCGGAGGCATCTGGCGAGCCAAGCGCGAGCATCGTCTGTCGGTGATCTCCTGAACACAGAAGAAGATAGGTTCCCACCGGTTCGTACTAACACATGATTTTAATTTTAAAATAAAACACAACAATTTTAAATGTTTTTTTCAGAAGCGATTTCGCTCGTTGACGATTTTGACTGACGTTTTGATAAACTGCGCGTTTAGAAAGAAGAATGTAGGTAGGTATTTATAGAAAATGCGGTTTGTTAAGGTTGTATAGGAACGTCACGACCTTCTTGGTAAGAATTTAATTACTTCAATGCTGATGCGAACATAACGGTTCATCGAATCGCTCGTAGAGAGGTACTAATTATTGTGTTGTTAATGTTGTTATGTGCACCTACTTAATTGATGGTTTCGATGATTTTATAGTTAGTTTAGATGGGAGCTACCTACATAGGTACCTATATAGGTACCTCTACCTACAACAATAAAAAAGACTTTAGGTACCTATTGACTACAAAGTATAAACATAGGAAAAATAAACCCTATCTAGCTATCTACAACTACAACTCTCTTTTCTTTCTTCTTTCTTGTGCAGATAAGAAAGAAAACAGACGCACAAGCGACCTTATGATTAAGGTAGCAATTACTGCCAATTTGTATGTTCATTAATGTGTTTATTTAGTTAGTAGTACCTATCTAAGACATTGCCCGTCTCTTACAGTATTGTAACGCTCACGACTACATCCCTATTGGGGTAGTCAGAGGTATTTTTCTCCTCTTTCATTCTTTATTGCGAAGATCTCAACTGTGCTTACCACGTCTTTCTTTAGAGGTGTTACCTACTATACTTCAGACTGTAGGTATTTAATTGTAGATAGGTAGGTACTAACGGAGGTACTTACCTACTATTTATCAGTTTTATGTAGATAGGTACTACCTACAGAAAAATCAAAATTCAAACATATTTATTCCTCAAAATTGGCCCTACATAGTAGTTAGCGCTTTTTGAACGTCAAAAATTAAATTACATAGGTATTAGGTATGTAACTAGCTGTAAAACTACCTACTAACACATCGGAAGCTGTATCGCTGAGGGAAAGACGTGGCCAGAAAACCTCCCAGCACAGGGCCGTTTCATGGTTTCCTTTCTTTTTACAGAACCTAAGATACCTACCTATCTGCAGGATTTTCTGTTGATGTGACATTTTGAGAATGTAAAACTTAAGTAGGCAGGCAGGTAGGTAGGTATAAGTATAGAATATTATAGGCAATATTAAACAGAACATCCAATTTCAGTCCAAATTAGTGATATAGGTATTTTGAATAATTTCAATGCGCGGCAGGAGTTAGATCTGTCAAAGTACAGAAGCTAGTGTTGTGAAGTTCTTTAGCATAGTGATGTATCAGTCGAGTTTGGGCCCATCGATTCTGTTCTATCTATCGGTAGTAAGTAGGTAAACCTACCTACATCCGATGCAAAATATCTATGTAATTAATTAAGAATTAAATACTAATTAAGTATGTACATAACTAGTTGTCAGTTGTCAATCTCAATTAATCTTACTGAGACTGAAAGTGAGTAGTAGCTAATTGGCATACCAAGTTAATACCTACTTGTCTTAATTAGACAATATCTGAGCGTTCGTGCAGACATTGACGTAGATATTTGTCGTTATAAATTTTATGTACGCGGATTATGTGCTAGCAGTAACTGGTAATAGAGACATATTCGACACACCTACACAGCACAATGAGCACTAGGTTTCATGTTTTGCCCATGGTATAAGAAGACCAGGTATGCTCAATCCTATGGCAAGCCGCCATTGATAGCCCTTTGAAGTGTTACCATAAAATTGGTATCTCCAACATTCCAAGGACGTAAATTTTATTATTGAAAATTAAGTGAATTCCTGACTAATGTATTTAATTACTATTACTTGTCACATATACATATAAAATCATTAAAACTGTAAGTAAATATTTTACTAAAAGTTCAAAATTTCCTTGCAAAGTAAATATAAAAACATTGGTAGTGGGTAATTAAATATAAAAAAACGCAGGGTGGGATGACGTCAGCTGGGCTAACCTTGAAATGTTAGCTGTCACTTTTGAGCATAATATCTGGGGGGGTTAAAAATGGCCATGTATGTCGAAGCAATTCATCTAAGAAAGCAATGTATTTTGAATTTGTCAGAAAATAAATTTAAAGCTCTTGCGAAGCTTACGTTTGTAAAAAAGCTTATTATAAGATTAATGGTTACCTAAACGATAAAAATGTCTGGTATTAATTGTGTTTCTCTAATTATTAAATAACTTGTAATGTATACTTACATTGACATAAAAAATGTGTTGCTGTTGCAGTTTCTTGTAATTTTTTCTTCTCAGCCATAACACCTCGCGAAATGACGTAGATTCAAAAATGTTAAATTGATCTGCAACAAGTTTATCTATGATAATTAAGTTGAATAAATGACTCTGATACTGATAATTCTGTTTATATAAAGGGTATGTAAATATGAAGTAAATAGGTATGCATGAAATAAAAAAGTAATTGGAAACCATTTCTATACAATAGAGGACATCCCGTTCAGTGTTATTATTAATTATAAAGCCTTCTAATCTAATAAATAAATAAATTGTTCGGCTCTTGGTTTGTGTGGACTTTACGGTGAGAGGTCGAGGGTTCTAATTTCAACTGCAGCAAAACACCAGATTGTTACTTTTCACTATTTAATTAAATTGTTAATAAAATACACTTTTACACTTTCGCGGGAGGCGTCGGCCATTTCATTCGTACAAAATTGCCATACCAAAAATATTAATTATTTTTATACTTGTGTTGCCAGCAACATAAATAAATAAACCTTTATTCCAAGTAACTATTGACTCATATGTGTTAGTAAATGACTTATTTCTAGTGTTAGTATAAAATAAAAATAACATACAATATCGAAAACGTATAATACATTTGGTCGCGTGCAGCCCACTGCAGCGACGCAAATAGGGGCTCTCATCCTAAATCGAATAATCTAGCCTACAAGATCCCACTGCTGGGCAATGGCCTCCACTTCCTCTTTCCATTTTTCGCGGTCCTGTGCGTACTCCGGCAAGCGTCCCTTCGGCAAGCGTCCAAGTCGTCACACCATCTCTTTCGAGGTCTACCTCGACGCCTGTACCCGCCATGAAAAGCCTTATATTCCTTAAAACCTTATTATAGACATACAGATAGATTGTTATTGAATATCTCAATGGGTGAATAGCACGAGAGAATTTCACACGACAGTACACTTAGTGCATTGGTATACAATGGTGTTACTTATATGCAACCTCTCTGTGGTATTTGATATTGTAACTTTAATGATGGAATGAAAAATAACAAGATTTGTAACTAAGGCGAAAATGCAATGTCGTGGCCAGATCTGGAATTGATCATTTCATGAAATGGTCATATTTCATGAAATAGAGTATCATTCGTTGGCCACATCATGATGTAGTTTGGCCAGATCAATGAACACAAAACGTTTAGCGATATGAGCTAAATGCATGATTACTTCATTATATGGCCAAACGTTGGCAATCATATCGTAAAATTAGTAACATTATCCACCGATAGTGGCGCTGGTGTCGATTATATTTAAAACTTGATTGATATTATAATCGATAAATCAATGTAATTGTACAATTTTCCATATCGAATAGGTACAAAATTTTGAACCTAAGAAATTAATCGACTATTCGCATCTTTATTACACCACATAGCATGGACACCGCGTGCATTAACGATATGGCCAAACGTTGATTGATATATAATCATGAAACGTTGACGTTTCAACGTTATGGTCAACTTAAATTGGCCATTTCATGAAATATGACCATTTCATGAAATGGCCGAACACATCATGAAATGATCAATCTTACGATCTGGCCACAACACAATCTCTGTAAAAATGTGTCCGCGGCGCGACTTGTCACAAGCGACGACGGCGTGTAGCGATTACGACACTGTACAACCGTCATTGCACAGTGCACTTTATTTGAATAGCCATAACATCTTAATTTGATGAAATTAACGTAAACTGTCTACATAACATTGTGTGATGGTAGGGCTGGCAGAGGAAGACCTAGAAGGACGTTGTCCAATTGGAAATGCCCTTTGAAAAGGTTTAGTACGATCTGAACCGGCGTGCGTGTATGAAATGATTGACGAAAGTGGAGGAAGCAAGAGAAGTGTGTCAGGAGCGAAGCAGATTTTAGTTTTTATAAATATGTAAATGTATGTATGTTTTCCAAAATAAACATATTTGATGCAATCTAAAAGCTTTAGCTGTGACAGGCAACATGTTTAAAGATACGGTATTAATTTACTTACTATTCTAGCTATTTCAATACAGAACTTGTTTGTCAATGAACCACATTGTGACACCGACTTCACCCAGTACCCTTCAATTTCAAAATACATTGTCAATTCAACAATAATACAAAATCCGTCACTTTCGTGAATTGGATCAGAAAAATTGGTCCGTAAAATTTGTAACAATACACCAACACTCCAAACAGACGAGAGAAGCAGGGTCGGACCCAGGCAAGGTCTGGGAAAATATAATAAAAAAAAATAAAAAAAAATGGGACCTTACCACAGTGATGTGTGTAAAAAGGCGTAAAACTTCACAACAATACAATACAATACAATACAAAAACTCTTTATAGCACTTGAATCACATTAAAAATACATCACACACAGTTCACTACATAGTATAAAAGTCGCTTATTCTGTCCCTATATCCCTATGAACGCTTAAATCTATAAAACTACGCAACGGATTTTGATGCGTTTTTTTTAATAGATAGAGTGATTCAAGTGGAAGGTTTATATGTATAATAACATCCATTAAATAGTGGAGAAACACTGTTATTTTTGAGGTTCGGAGGGCACGTTAAGCCGTTGGTCCCGGCTATTAGCCGTAAAAACACGTCCACCAACCCGCATTGGAGCAGCATGGTGGAGTATGCTCCATACCCCCTCCGGTTGATTGAGGGGAGGCCTGTGCCCAGCAGTGGGACGTATATAGGCAGTTTATGTAAATAAATAAAGAGGGTCTGCGACTAGACCCTCGGGTTTCGCCTCAGTTGGTCCCTGGGCACGGCTATGCTACCGAACAAAACTTTCAATATACCTACTTTTATCGAAAGCCCCTATTACTTACCTATAGAGTTCACAATTTGGAACAATAATAGCATTGCGGTAGAGTCGAAATTTGGGTGTTGTTTGGAGATAATAGATATAAAAAAATGCTGTATTGAGATACTGGGATTTGAAATTGTCTATTGATACTTACTTATGTATACTGGTGTTAGTGACATCGTAACAAGTACTGAGGGGGATGATGTGGGATTATCCGTCGCAAAATTGAATACATTAATAATATACTTATATATATGTCGGCGCGATCAATTTATCGTTAATTATTTTAAGGCACAAGCGCGATTTAAACGCAGTCTCATGACAGTCGCGCTAACGGAACGTTGGAGCTGTCAGTTGGCGCCAAAAAGAAAAAGAAAAACGTCAAATGAGCGGGAGATAGATCGGACTGGCGGTTTTTTCTCCAACGCATCGTTGTGACTCATTTACACGTCCTCCACCTATATCCTCACTTTCATCGTGTTCAGATCCCACTTCTGATGACGGCGCCAGCCCAAGATTACCTGCATCATCCAACTGATCAGTGTTATCAGACATTGTTTCCACAGGTTTACGACATACGACTTCACAGGAAAACAACTAAACCTTCAAGTCCACTTTTATTTCTAATTAGAACAAATGACAAACACAAGATATCTAAATAACAATGAGAATTAACTTTACACATTCAAGAACAATAATATTCCCGGCACAACGATGCGTTGGATAAAAAACCGCCAGTCCTTTTTTTTTTTTTGGTTTGGTTTTCCCCGAAGGGTAAGCAAAGGGAACTATGCCCATACAGCCATGTCTGACGTATTTTTTTTCTTGATGATTAATGAAATGGTGAAAGGTGATGAATGATGATGATGAAACCTAAGCCCCCACCCTCGGAGTAGACTCCTACTCCGAACCCCAAACGAATTAACTCAAAAGTCCGCATAAACTTTTGAGCTATGAAGCGGCTTCCTAGCACGAAGCGAAAATAGGCAGATACACTTTGTTTATTGAATACTCCAATGTAATAACACTCGCGAATGTCTTCCGACTAACTTAATGCGATCATTAACCACAAAACACCACTTCGTATTAATTATTTAGATTATTCAATGAAGAAAGCAACTGTCCCGTTCCCGTTTCCCGCTAAAAAGCCAAAACCGCCAGTCCGATCTGTCTCCCGCTCATTTGACGTTTTTCTTTTTCTTTTTGGCGCCAACTGACAGCTCCAACGTTCCGTTAGCGCGACTGTCATGAGACTGCGTTTAAATCGCGCTTGTGCCTTAAAATAATTAACGATAAATTGATCGCGCCGACATATATTTTTTTTTTCAAAAACTAAGTACAAACAGTGATTATGCTAACTAACTTACTTATATTAATAATAATAGTGAAAAACGGGATAATGCTAGGGAGAATCATCTCCCTATGATACCAATCATGGTATTATTTGGTATGTTATTGTGGGCAATGGCACAGAAGGAGGAATAATACTAGGTATAGAACGGCAACTCTTCGCCCCCCCCCACCAGCGGCTGAGCTAGGTTTACCTCACCCCCTCGATCTTACTTTAGTCTTCAATCGTATGGACGTCACACAACGATGATGTTTTGTATGAAGTATGTGAAGTGTCAATACCGAAAGGTTGCCTGGAAGAGATTGCTATGTTAGCAAAAAGGCCGCCTGTTGTACTACCAATCTAATTATAATACCTAATATATTTTTAATATGATTTAAAGAGTTTTTGTATTTTTAGTGTGTGATGGAAGTGGTTAAAACTGTCTGTATTCGCTACAGTCGAGTTATGATCCGACTTTGGCTGGCCATTCAACTGAGACCGTACATGGTTAGCGAACCATGAGCCATCATTTTTAAATGGACATAGTCATATTTTATCCACACATAGACTCACGCCCATAACGTCTAATGGTGTGGGCAGATCCACGACGGTACTTAGTGAATAGTTCCCGTACTTCTGGCAGCTCAAGAATAATCTGCATTGCTAAGGTAGGACATCCACGCACCCCACACGCACACATGATAGAAGATTAATTCCCAGACAAAAAGACAGAAACTAAGTTGCTTATTACGCGGGACCTGTCGTAAAAAACCGACAGAGGGATTTACACGTATCAAAACTGTTTGCAAGATTACCTGAGTTTGGCTGTGCCTACCGCAATGGGAGTTAGTTATAAAAAAAAACACACACATCACTATCGCTCCCTAGCGATAGTGATGTGTGTGATATTTATTCTGGCTGTTCATTATCATCATCGTGTAGGGACACGATGATGATAATGAACAGCCATAAATATCATACATACATAAATAGATAAAAAAAATGTACTATTCATGTGTTATGCCTGATTGTTGAAATTTGGTTCTGTGCAATAAAGTATTATGATTGGCCACCTGATACGACACGATTCATTTATAACAAACATTATAGAAGGAAAAATTGAGAGGAAGAGAGTGAAACAAATAAAAGAGAAGGTGCACGTGTCGTATCGGGAGGTGAAGGTTTTGGCGAGAAGAAGAGAGTGTTCGCGCCAATATATGTGGGCAACCTCTTAGTTATAAGTACCCGTTATTTTCCAATATTTTTATTATCCGCCTCTTCCTACCCGCTGTACCAGTCTTTGGTCGACACTCGCCGTCGTCGGGTGTCAATTGTCGACTACTCATTTTTTGGTGACTTTGGACTGCTTTCTGAGCTCGTGCCCGCTGCACAGTTTCTCCCGCATATCTGACATCAAAGGCCGCACAGAGTGTAAATACCTGCCAAGAACAGAAGAAGCCAATAAGCAGCGCTGCAAGGCTCAAGGCATACGACGTGACCCAGGAGAACGAGCCCGAGACACGACCGTAGGTTATCTGGTGCAGCTCCTTCCCACTTCTGTTCAAGGTATTTATCCACTCCTTATTTACAGTACCTGTGGAAACTTCAAGTGGATTAGCGTACAGTTATACTGCTTAGCTGACGCGTCCACATTATTTCTGGTCCTTCGAGCCGGATTTCCCGGATTTCCCATTATTTCCCGCATTTTGCACATTTTTTCCCACCTTTGCGCGTGATACCTACGCCATAGGTGACGTCAGTTCCAGTAATTTCTATTACTTACCCGCTCATTTCCATATCTTGCCGCTCAAGTAGTGCGTTATTTTAAGGTTCTCATTAATATTTCGCTATTTCCACATCCCAAGAGATTATAAATCGCATTAAATTGCATTTATAAACTTTACTATTTTTTTTTGTGAAGGTAAATTGAAATCGCATTCTTGTGTTCTACGTTTTGCGCTGCGAACAAACCGTCGGTAGATAACTCACCGACCGAGCTGTTGTGTTGCAGTCACTACCGTGTCATCAGACATTTTTCAGTTTATCTGTTTGATATTATTTGTGTAACAATGCCGCTGCCTAAAGATGATTTCGCGGATGCTAAGGAAGAGGTTGACATTAAAGAGATAAAACTAAAGCAGTTAGTGGGTAAACGTGACGCTATCTTTGCTCGTTTGCAAACTATCTATAATTACTCCTTAAATGCTTTCAAAGATGATAACTCGCAACAAATGTTTCTGTATAGTATTGCATCTTTGGAAGGTTTACGCGCAGAATTTAACAAGGTGGTTGATCAAGTTAATGAAATGCAATTAATGATTAACCCTGCCTCCGCTGTTAATTATCAAAGTTTTTCATCATTTGAAGACTTGTACTGTCGTTGCAAGCATGTTTCTGATAAATTATCTAATACTACGAAATCAGTAAATTCTGATATCAGATCTGAATCAACAAAACGGTCTCCTAGGTTACCTGAGTTGAATTTGGTTAGCTTTAATGGCGATCCTATTAAATGGCCAATATTTTATGAGTCATTTAAACGCACGATTCATGATAATCCAGAACTAACGGATCATGAGCGCGTTCAATACCTAATGGGGAACTTGTCAGGCCGGGCACTTTCGGTTTGTTCTGGAATCGCACCTAACGGCGACAGTTATCAACTCATGTGGAGGACGCTTGTTGCGAAGTATGACGACAAACGTAGTCTAGCTGCTGCATATTTAGATCAAATTCTTGAATTTAAATCATTTTATACCGCGTCTTCAAAAAATATAGATATATTTTTAGAAAGGTTTTGTTCCGCAGTGTCAAGTTTGAAATCACTGGGTTTTGAAAATCTATCTGATTTTATATTGTTGCATTTGGCACTAAAGAAAATTGATTCAGAAACAGCCCGCTCTTTTGAAATGTTCAAACGAGGAATATCGTTGCCCGCATACACTGACTTGGTCGAGTTTTTACGCGAACAGTCGAAAATTCTGGAACGCACTGCTACTAGTGTGCCGAAACGTAGTACGGAACCTTTGATTAAACCCGCCGCTAATTCTAAATCGACGCATTCTTTCGTATCCTCTGCGAACATAAATAATTCATGTCCGCTTTGTAAACATAACAGCCACTATACTTTGTATAGATGTCCGGAATTTCTTAAATACTCGGTCGATGAGAAATTTAATTTCATTAAACACCACAGTGGCTGCACTAATTGCCTAAGTGTATCACATAATAACTCCGCATGCAAATCGACTTATCACTGCCGCTTTTGTAATTGCAAGCATCATTCGTCACTTTGTCGTAAGCAAGCCTTTTCCAATATCGCGCAAAATGATAACCGGTCTTGCGAGAGGCTCGCGCAGCCGCGGCCCGCGCCCGCGCCCGCGCCCTCCGCCCTGGGCTCATCCACCGCCGCCGCTCAGCTGTTACATTCCGTACCTACGGCATTACATGCCGCGCAACAAAATATATCGCTTTGCAATGTGCATCCTCCAGCGCAGCACAATGATAACACGTGCTTACTAGGTACTGTGCAAGTGAATGCGACCGATTCTTTAGGGCGCGTGCACACTGTTCGTGCGTTAGTTGATCCCGGATCTCAAAATAATTTCATCACGTCGACTTGTTGTGATAAATTAAATTTAAATTATAATAAAATCTCGCGTGCAGTAGTGAAGGGCATTGGTTCTGCGCCTAATCCGATTAAGGGTTCCACCTCATTGATTTTATCTTCTCGACTTGATAATGTTTCGGTTTCTATTGATACTTACGTTATCGACCGCATTACAGACAATCTGCCCACGATTCAGATTGATCCGTCCACATTGTCGTATTTAAATAATGTTATTCTCGCTGATATTACTTTTCACAAACCGGGAGAAATAGATATTCTCATTGGTGCTCCGCTATTTTCTGATATTTTATTGTCAGGCCGTGTTTCAGGCCCGCCAGGGTATCCCACGGGTTTTGAAACTATTTTCGGTTTCATGATTATCGGTGAAACTCCTGTAGGTCAGTGTAATACCGCTTCTATTTCGTTATGTTCTACCGTAGAACCCGAACCGCCAATAGAGTTAATTGTACAGAAATTCTGGCAACTCGAGGAGGTTTCGTGTGAACCTGCCTTAAGCCCGACCGCTCGCGAGTGCGAAGAAATATTTATAAAAAATGTTTCTCGTGATAACACGGGCCGCTACTCGGTTTCTTTACCTTTCTCTCGCGACACTAGTGTTTTAGGTAACTCGTACCAAACCGCGAAAAGACGTTTTATGTCACTTGAACGCAAATTCATTTCGTCGCCTGAGTTGCAAGACAACTACCACGCTATAATAAAGGAATACCTTGATAAAGAGTACATATCCATTGTAAGATATGATGACCATTTCACGGGTTATTATATCCCACATCACGCAGTGGCGCGGTTAGATAAAACCACCACTAAATGGCGTATGGTGTTGGACGCAAGCTCGAAAACTGATTCGGGCATTTCCTTGAATGACATTTTACATACTGGAGAGAACCTGCAAAATGATTTGTTTTTAATTTTACTCGACTTTCGTCTTTATGAAATTGCCTTTACCGCTGATTTAAGGCAAATGTACTTGCAGATTTTAACAAATGACAATGATAGAAAATATCAAAAATTCTTATATCGCTTTGATGTTTCTGAGCCGCTCGCTACTTATCAGTTTAACCGCGTGTGTTTTGGTCTGCGAAGCAGTCCGTTTTTAGCCTTGCGAGTAATTAAGCAACTTTGTGCCGATGAATGCGCTCGATTCCCACTCGCCGCTATTGTCGCAGAGAATAACAGATATACCGACGATATTTGTTTTTCAATGTCGAACTTGTCCGATTGTGGACGACTTAGAGATGATCTCCGCGCATTGTTTACGGCCGGGGGCTTCGATCTCGTTAAGTGGTCGAGTAATTCGCCTCACTTACTTGAATCTTTGCCTGAATCTCACCGGCATTCCTCAAAAATAAATTTTGAAGAGCCAAACCAAACGTTGAAAGTTCTTGGCCTACAATGGTCACCGATAACTGATGAATTTATGTTCACCGTCAAAATTGAAGAGCGTCCGATTTCAAAACGGAACATTTTATCAGTGATAGCTCGTCAGTATGATGTGCTAGGCCTTATAGCACCTGTAATTTTATACGCGAAACTTATCTTGCAAAAACTTTGCATTTTGAAACTCGACTGGGACGAGGCACCACCCGCTGATATTTTGCACTGCTGGCAAAACTATTTGCACGAGCTGCCTGCTCTGCAGAACCTGCGCATACGACGTCATTTAGACGTATTTGAATATTCAAAAATTTTCATAATTGCTTTTTCCGACGCGAGTGAAAGGGCTTACGGTTGCGTAGTCTATATTAGGGCAGAAGGCGAAAACTCTCCGCCAGTCACGCGATTAGTATGCGCGAAGTCAAAAGTCGCTCCGCTCAAGACCCTGTCCATAACCAGACTTGAACTATGCGCTGCCTTATTGATGTCGAAACTGGTTCGCCGCGTAATCGACACTTACGAAAAACGTCATAAAATTGACAATATTTTTTGTTTTTCCGACTCCATGGTCACCCTGCAATGGGTACATTCCGCACCGTATAGATTCAAAACATTCGTAGCTACGCGTATTACGAAAATTATATCCGCAGTTCCAGCCGAACATTTTTATCACGTGCCGGGCGCAGAAAACCCGAGCGATTGTTTATCGCGCGGTCTTTCTCCCGCTCAGTTGTTGACCAACCCTTACTGGTTCTCCGGGCCGTCGTGGCTGTGTCAGGACGTGAACGAGTGGCCTATTAAATCAATTGAATCCGCTTCCTTAAAAAACGACTTACCTGAGACGAAGGTAATATCACTTCCCGCAGTCAGCGACGCTCATGCCGATCCGCATCCACTTCTCGCTCTCTCTCACCGCGTCTCCTCGTGGCTCGTGCTATTGCACGCAGTCGTATACGTGTTTCGATTTTTAAGGAAATTACCGCAGTCAACCATTTTTACCGCTTCCGACATTAGTTTTGCCGAAATTCAAATTTTAAAGGCTGTACAAATTTCATATTTTTCCGACGAAATACAGAATTTAAAATGCAATAAACGTTGTTCCCGCGCGATTCAAAGATTGTCGCCTTTTATAGACGACGCCGGCCTGCTACGCGTAGGTGGTCGCCTCCGCAACGCCGATTTATCGTACGACCAGCAGCATCCGATCCTGTTACCTAAGAAGGACGGCATCGTTGAGTTGATAGTTATATACTATCATCGTCAGAACTGTCATACAGGACCGCTGGCATTAATGTCGATCCTTCGCCAGAAATTTTGGATCCTGTCATGCAGAAATATTGTACGCTCTGTTATACACAAGTGTAATTATTGTTTTAGAGTTAAACCTAAGCAAACTTTCCCCTTTATGGGTGATTTGCCAGCATGTAGGGTAAATGAAGCTAAGGCTTTTACGCATACCGCTGTTGACTACGCCGGTCCTATAAGTATAATTCCGTATAGGAAACGTGGCGTCCGCTCTGTAAAGTCTTACCTCTGTATTTTCGTGTGCTTGGTCACCCGCGCGGTTCACGTCGAATTGACCACCGATTTGAGTACGAATACTTTTCTATCTGCTCTGAAGCGTTTCTTATCACGCCGCGGAGCTATTTCTGTAATTTATTCAGACAACGCAAAGTGCTTCGTAGGAGCTAAAAATGCACTTTCTGACATATATACGGTTTTAAATTCTGACGAATTTCGGAATTCCTTTTCTAATGAGCTCGCCGCTAGGAGAATCGCATGGAAGTTGAATCCACCGCGAAGTCCTCACTTTGGCGGTCATTATGAAATCTACGTGAAAGCATTTAAGTCACATTTGTACCGTGTTGTCGGCTCACAACTGCTTACTTACGAGGAGTTGCTTACTGTCTTGACACAGATTGAGTCAGTAATCAATTCACGTCCGCTCACATTACTAAGTGAGGATCCGTCTGAACTCAACGCGTTGACGCCAGCACATTTTTTGATGTCAACACCTCTCAAGCATTTGCCTGCTTATGATATAGTGGATGAATCACCGAATTTGTTAAAACGCTACGCCTTACTGGACCAAATGGTTCAATCGTTCGCAAGGCGCTGGAAACAGGAATACTTACATTTACTCCAATCTCGTGGGAAGTGGAATACGCATACCAACCCTATCAAGGTTGGTTCCATTGTGGTCATTGTGACTGATAATACGCCCCCGCTCCAGTGGCCTCTTGGCGTCATTGTTGCTGTTTATCCTGGCAGCGATGGTGTCTGTAGAGTCGCCTCTGTCAAAACGTCGACAGGTGTCTACAAGAGACCTGTCGTTCGTCTTTGCCCATTACCATCTCAATAACCTTGTATTTCTTGCCCCCCGCTGCCACTTTATTTTCTTTAATTTATTCTTTTAAAACCAATAGTTTTAAAGCCGGGGGCAATGTTCGCGCCAATATATGTGGGCAACCTCTTAGTTATAAGTACCCGTTATTTTCCAATATTTTTATTATCCGCCTCTTCCTACCCGCTGTACCAGTCTTTGGTCGACACTCGCCGTCGTCGGGTGTCAATTGTCGACTACTCATTTTTTGGTGACTTTGGACTGCTTTCTGAGCTCGTGCCCGCTGCACAGTTTCTCCCGCATATCTGATATCAAAGGCCGCACAGAGTGTAAATACCTGCCAAGAACAGAAGAAGCCAATAAGCAGCGCTGCAAGGCTCAAGGCATACGACGTGACCCAGGAGAACGAGCCCGAGACACGACCGTAGGTTATCTGGTGCAGCTCCTTCCCACTTCTGTTCAAGGTATTTATCCACTCCTTATTTACAGTACCTGTGGAAACTTCAAGTGGATTAGCGTACAGTTATACTGCTTAGCTGACGCGTCCACAGAGAGGAATGGCGATTACTCACTCCACCGACAAGAGCGCAGCTCTTAAATAGAGAGAGAGAGAGCAATAAAGTATATTTGATTTGATTTGATAAATAACCTATAATACATGCACACGCACGCACACACGCGCACGCACAAGCACACACACACGCACACACACACACAAGCACGCGCGTACCACTGATATACCTACGTGCACTCGTCTGCCCCTACTACTTTAATTAATACGTGGTTAACTGTAATTAGCTTCACTAGCTTATAACATAATATTGTAAAGTATTGTAAATGAGCTGAAAAAATCAAATAAATACATAATATAAGCCCCACTGCTCGACACAGGCCACCCCTCAATCAACCCGAGATGGTATGGAGCATACTCCACCACGCTGCTCCACTGCGAGTTGGTGAACAACGACCTCACTTTATAAATATACACACAAGCGTCAACCAATAAATTGTCTATTATGGTGACAATCCTCTTACCAGACTATTTCCGTACATCCTATCTATTCTGGCCATTCATCATAGCTGTCTACCCATTACCTGGAACCGGAAGATATTGGAAGCCCGTCCCTGAGCGGTTGAATGGTCCCCACTGGAAGGCGCAACTGAATAGTGGGTATTTTGTTTTACTTACATTGGCCCCGATTCCTGCAGACACCTCCTAATTTTACTTTAAGTTATACCTGTCATTTTCTTATCCGCCGAAAAGGAAAGGGACGGATGATTGACAGCTCTTAATTTTAGGAAGAGTGAGTAAATAAATCAATAACCCGGGCGAATCAAAAAGGTATCGCGCTGGTATTCAAACCGTTTGACGTGTGCTGTCAACTTAATTCTGTCGGATTATTAGCCAATGCAAAAATTTTATAGAGTTGTTTTAGATTTGTGCTTAAAATTGACGTGTGTTCCATAAATTTTATGCTTGTCAACCCGTCCCTTTCCTTTTCGGCTGAAGCATAGGTACTTAAAAATAATTGTTGCTCGATAATTGGGTTGATTTATCTTATGTAAACCAGCTAGATGTACTTTAAAAAATACGGGTCGATTATTGTGTATATTTATTGGTAGTTAAATAAATATGGTAACATTGCTTTAAAAAGGAAAATAATTGTCACCAAGAACTCTCATCGACTCAATATTGCGGACTTAAGTTTATTTGTTCTAACGTTAATCATCTTGTAAATAAAATACTATCGGTGTGACTTTCTCTTGAAACGAGAACAGATAGTGTTCATTCTACTGACAAACATAATATTGTATGTGTTATTTCTAGTTAGTTTGACGCCCTGAGCCGAGGTTCGCACCCAACTGGGCACCCTCAGGCCTGTTGTCTTAAATTTTGTACCGAGTGAGAGCTCCCATTTGTCCTGCCTAGTAGATAATGCCATCTGCGGCAAATGTACTAAAAGTCACGTCAAAAAAAAATATATATTTATTTTCTATTTGTTAGTGATGTACAAGCCTATCTGCCCTCTCTTAGTTTTTAAGTTTATTTCTTTTCCGGTCTGCTGGAAAAGATTTCTACTAGAAATAAGCTGAACCGTTTGTCTGTCTTGTGTTAGTCTGATTGTATTATATCCAGTTCTGTGTACAATAAACTGTTAAATAAATAAATACGGGTGAATCACAAAATTTCAAGTTTGGTGGCGAAATTTCATATTATGTTTTCGTGAAAAATTGGGTTCCGACATGAAATTCAAATTCAAATTCAAAATTCAATAATATCTTTATTCAGTAGGTAACATAGTTACACTTTGAATCGTCAATTTTTACATAACGAACGTCTCATCCGCCTAAAACTACTGCAGCTTCTCACAACCTGTATAGCCGGGGAAAAGAAGCTGCAAGAAAAACCTCGGCACAGGGCCCTAGACGTTCTTTAAAAAAATAAAAATAAACATAAAATATTGGTATACAATTGAGTAATTTAGCTGCCTAATAACAGTTCTCAGACAGTTAATCCCATGCATTCATATCTTCTAAATAATCACTAACTTTATAATAACCTTTTTTGTAAAGTTTTTGTTTAACTACTGTCTTAAAACAGTTGAAAGGCAAATTCTGAATGTCAATGGGAATCTTATTGTAAAAACGTATACATTGCCCCTTAAAAGATTTAGTAATCTTATGTAATCGACTGACTTGTAAAGCAAGTTTATTTTTATTCCTGGTATTAACAATGTGCCGATCGCTATTTTTTGCAAATAATCCTATATGTTTTTTACATATATTAAGTTTTCAAAGATATATTGTGATGCCAAAGTTAAAATATTAATTTCTTTAAATTTATTTCTAAGTGACATCTTGGGTCCCAATTTGTAAAGTCCCAATTTGTAAAAAGATCCAAAAGGATCCTCGGTTCCGACATGAAAAAGGAATTTTTCAATTCCCAATTTCCCCAATTTTTCACGAAAAAATTATAATTATGACAGTCGCCACCAAACTTGACACATTTTGATATTCACCCAACACAAGCTCACGTCCGTAATCCCTAATGGGATGGGCAGAGACACAAGTAATCAAACATACTTATCATGCAGCCACAGTTGATACGGAGTCAAATTATTATCATAATTTACAACAATTGTAACTTTTATGAAATAGACCTCAAACGTCATTTATTACTCATCTTGGGACTTGATTAGGTACGAAGTGCGACTGTTAATTTTCTCTCATTCAACGCTTATCGCTATCGACCCATTAGAGTCGATTAATTCTTTCAAATATTTTCCTCTCAGACGACGCTCTGAAGTTCCTGTTATCTTAAATTTTGTAATTTTGCGCTCCCCATTTGTCCGGACAAGAAGTTAATACCATAACTCACGTAAAAAAAAGACTGTTAATTATCTTCTAGAGATGTAAAGAAACACACAGTACATAATATTTTAACATTGACCCTTTCTAATTCAAACACAGTTATTTTCATAAAAATAAAATCTTTTATTTCAATTTACTCAATGGTTCAACACATTTCCTATTTAAATCGTAGCGACGATAAAAGTCTATTTCGTTGTCGTTTAGCCTGCGCCGGCGCAGCTGTCGACACCTTTAATGGCGTCTTTGCCCTCATTACGACTGTCGATCGACACGCACTGTGACTGCAAATACTTCTGACACTTTCTTTGTAGACTAATGAAAAGTGTCAAGTTTCGTTTAAAACCGGTTGCTATATACTTATTGCTATATATGTATACATATGTATACTTACACACATAATTAGAATACTTTTAAACGACAGAAGGTATGTTTCGTTTAAATAAAGAATCACCATTTCCTGTAAATAGATTTCTTTTGTTGTCTGTCTCAGAGTTGTCTGGAGTAAAAATAAAAATATAGGACGTTGTGCTACTTCTCCAGAGGCCATAACCAAACGATACCAAATGTACGAAAAACGACGGCGTAACCGAACAACATAAGTCATGTACAGTCATGAGCAATATAATGTACCCACTTTAGGACTCTGTCGCACTAACATTTTTGACATTTAGTGAGACTTACAGTTCAATTTGTCAAAAAAGTTAATGTGACATGGTGCCAAAGTGTATAACAATACATATTAATGCTCGTGACCGTACTTACACATCATCTAATTTTAAGTTACACCTGTCAATTTCCTATGCGCTGAAAAAGAAAGGGACGGGAAATCGACTGGCATAGAATTTATCGAATACACGTCAATTTTAGGCAGAAATTCAGTTGACATTTTTTTTATATTTGAAAGAATGAATCGACCCTAGTGAGTCGATAGCGATAAGCGCTGATTGAGGGAAGTCGTCGACCACGCCGGCGGGGTCGGTATCGGGGTCCTGAAGTATTTGGTGTCGCGAGCTGATTGGCTACCTCTATTCAGTTGACAACTTGACAGTAAATGTACAATGGGTTGCATGTGAGCGAGATTCCTATTTTATTCGCCCGGTCAAACTCTCAAATATATCAAAGTTCATTTAACAGCGTAAATTACAAGTTTGAAAACCCGACTACGGAAAAATCACGCATGAAACAAGATACATACCGGTCAAACACATAACCCTCCTTTTTGCTTTAACGCAGTCGGGTAAACACATACTGTTATATAATAAACAAACAACCTTACATATCTACATTGTCCTTAACATCTATCCGCAGGATGCTTGCGCACGGGCAATCTAAACCAATTGCCCGCTTCCCTCCCCACTTCCTGCCAATATTCTCACCTTATTCCCTGACGCATAAGGTCCAGTTTACAATGGCAGCGGATATAAATCCCAATACGGATGTACCGTTTGACAGATTGGTTTTAGTTTGATTTGGGGGAACGACTGTGGCTTTTTTTAGACTAATTGAGTATTGAGTTGCTTAATCACACGTGATTTATTTATTAGACTATTTATTTTTACGTCGGGTAACAAACTGGGGGCCTAAGAAGGCCATATTGAAGCAATTCATTTAAAAATGTCCTTAATATTGAGTCATTTGCGCATATAAAAACAAGTGCGCTATGCCAACAAATGGCAATATTGCTTGTTCGTTATTTAAACATTTCCCGCGCATTTTGAAATTCCCGCGGGACTTTTTGGCGGGAACGGCATCGTTGCTATCTTCATTAAATAATCTAAATAATTAATACGAAGTGGTGTTTTGTGGTTAATGATCGCATTAAGTTAGTCAGAAATCATTCGCGATAGTGTTGTTATATCGGAATATTCAATAAACAAAGTGTACCTATCTATTTTTCGCTTCGTGCCAACAAGCCGCTTCATAACTCAAAAGTTCGCATAAACTTTTGAGTTAACTTTTAATTTGTTTGGGGTTCGGAGTTAGAGTCTGCTCCGAGGGTGGGCGCTTAGGTTTCATCATTCATCGTCATCACCTTTCATCATTTCATTAATCATCATCTAGAATGGCTACATAAGACATGGCTGTATCGGCATAGTTCCCCTTGCCTTGCCCTTCGAGGAAAACTAAAAAAAAATGAAATTCCCGCCCTTTCCCTTTGCCACTTGACAAGGACAGACTGAACGACCGCCATATTTAATAAAATAAAATTTTTAACAAAAAAAAACCGACTTCAAACGCAAAACTAAAAAGCAATAAATAAATTTACTTCGCACAAAGTAATTAGTACGTATTTTCAATTAGTTAATTAATTTATAATTCTGAAGCCGGTGCCAAGGAAATGCTACAACGAAGTACCGATTCATATATTTTTCAATACTGATTGTTTTGTAATTTTTTGTTTGACATTGTTTTGTAATTGCTTTGATATAGGTATTAAACAATATTGTGTGTACATAGTAATTTGATATTGTAGTAGGGTTGTTGTAGCATTTACTTGGCACCGACTTCAGAATTATAAATTAATTAACTAATTGAAAATACGTACTAATTACTTTGTGCGAAGTAAATTTATTTATTGCTTTTTAGTTTTGCGTTTGAAGTCGGTTTTTTTTTGTTAAAAATTTTATTTTATTTTACGATTTTAAGTGATGGTTAGACCGAGCAAAGATGCAGACAGACAGATTTTCTGATTTATATTCATATATAATAATATAATATATTATTAGTAGTGATCACAATTATTATTGATTAACATGTTTACACACACACACTCACACACGCGCTAACGCACACGAGCACACGCGCACGTACACACGCACACACACAGATACACGCACACACACAGACACACGCACACACACACACACACACACACACACACACACACACACACACACACACACACACACACACACACACTCACGCACACACACACACACACACATGTGTATGTGTACATACACACATGTGGTTGTCAGTGGAAGCTGCTATCATACACACTCACGCATACATATAGATACAGTAGATTTCGCGTGGTTCGCTCGCTGCTAAAGCAGCTCGCGTGTCCTGTTTATTCGAAACTGTCCCTCTTCGTATGGCGGCCATTTTGTTTTTCCGCCATTTTGTTTTATTTCACCGGCGACAGAATTTGACCAAGATTTAAATGGGTGTCGTGGAAACAAACAAAATCCAGGTGTAATAGGTTTGCCAGACCGTAGGATGTCTCCCTGATTGGGAGCAAATACATACATACATAAACTCACGCCTATTTCCCACCGGGGTAAGCAGATACTATAGAATTCCATTTGCTTCGATCCTGACACACTTCTCTTGCTTCCTCCACATTCATCAATCGCTTCATATACGCACTTTGTTCAGACTAGATTGAATTAAACCTTTTCTAAGGACATCTCCAATTTGGTCATCGTAAGTCCTTCTCGGCCTTCCTCTGCCAGCCCTACCATCAACTTTCGCTTTTTTGCACTTCACCCTTTTCAAAGATGACGTTCCGATCACACCCCTATACATCATTTTTACCCCCAAGACATTTTCTGGAAAAACAAAATTTTGTATGGCGGCCATCTTGTTTTTTCGCCATTTTGTATTTTTTTCACCGGCCATTAAATTCGACCAAGATTTAAATAGGTTTCGTGAAAGAAAAATTGGTTCAGGTGTGATAGTTTCGCCAGGCCGTAGGGTGTCACCCTGATGCGGAGCAGTTTTCGAAAATCGGGAAGTATTTCCATACTTAACATGACGATCCGATCACAACCCCGATATATATTTTATATCCCGAGACATTTTCTGAAAAAACAAAATTGTGTATGGCGGCCATCTTGTTTTTCCGCCATTTTGTTTTTTTTTTTACGCGCTATGGAATTTGACCAAGATTTAAATAAGTGCTCTGAAAGAAATATTGGTTCACGTGCGATAGTTTTGCCAGGCCGTAGAGTATCTCTCTGATGCGGAGCAGTTTTTGGTGACCAGAAAGTATTTCCGTACTCTACATGACGTTTTGAGTAAGCGCCCCATACATTATTTTTACCCAAACGGGCTTCTTCCAAAATCGACAAAATTTTGTATGGCGGCCATCTTTTTTTTCCGCCATTTTGTTTTTTGCACCGGCGATTGAATTTGATCAAGATTTAAATACGTTTCGTGAAAGAAAAATTGCTCCAGGTTGTATAGTTTTGCCAGGCCATAGGGTATCTCCCTGATGCTGACCAGTTTTCGAAGGTCGGGAAGTTTTCCCAAAGCCTAAAGATCGATCTGATCAATATGACTTTACAAACGCACTAGTCGCTCCTACGATTTTTGAAAATTCCCCTCGATTTCTCTGGTCTTCCATCATCAGATCCTGACTTCCTTGACATGGGACCCCCTTGGGTATATCTCCTTTCAAACAAAAAAAGAATTATCAAAATCGGTTCATATACGACGAAGATATGCCCGAACAAACATAAAAAAAAAAAAAAAAAAAAAAAAAAAAAAAAAAAAAAATATACGGTCGAATTGAGAACCTCCTCCTTTTTTGAAGTCGGTAAAAAGAAATCACTTCATCCGATTGCCGCGCGGACGACGCAAGTACCTCGCATCGAATATTTAAGGAGCAAAAATCTAAATAAAACCTACATGGAATGCATTCACGACGATTGCGAATGTTTGTGAAGTGAAAACAATATTGGACCTAATATTGGCCAGACAAACTATAACAGTGTTACTACAAAACAAAGACTAAGATATAAACTATGTTTAAAATATAATCCGTATACGAAAGAAGTCCCGAAGGCCGCGGCGCTACTGTCGCAGATTCTGAATAGAATTATTATGACTTGTCAAGTTAGTTTCATTAAAATCCGCCGACTTCTTTCGTGGCGCGAAATACCTACTATTTCAAACCAACTTTATTTTTAGTTTGTGTTTTGTAGTAACACTGTAGGTTTTTTACCTAATTCTTCCACTGTCGCAAGTCGCAACCACCCTCCATTGGCTCCATTATATTTCATACATTGCTATTTTCTAACCCGCCTTACAATAAATATTTCGAGTGTTTTCAGGGTTACTGTTTTAAGGCTCTGCCTACCCCATTATGGATTATGTATGCAAACATGTATGTATGTAACAAATATACACACTTTTGCGTTTAAAATATGTGTAAAAATGCGAAAGTTTTCCTTTACCTTGTCTGTTTTGCGTTTATTATGTTTCACATAATGAGTAGTATGTTGAGATTTTAATCTCATTTTACAGCAGGCCTATAGACACTTGCAACTAGTGATGTGCCGTTACCGGGAATGTTCCCATTTTGGGAATGTCCCCGGTAGTAAAAAGGCGCAAAACTTATGTAAAAAGAGCTTACCTTTGGACAGATAAGACCTGAGTAAAAGAAAAAGCAATTTGTAAAAGAAAAGCAGCTAGTATCATTACTATTAAAGAGCTTTACAACGGGAATATTTCCACTTTGAGAACTGGAATATTCCCATTTTGGGAATATTCTCGAGGACGGCACATCACTGCAACTCAATACCTGTCCATTCGCAGGCATCGACCGTGTCCGTGGCATCCTCTGCGGTTGTGGTCTAACGCAATGTAATGTAATAATGTATGTACCGGCTGATGTCTTTTATACACAGGTAATACAGATAATCTGGCGTCTGGCTTCCTAGTTAGTTTGTTTTGTTATGGACTTGTGGTTGTTGATAGAAATGTTTTTTTAAATTGCACGTGGCACGGAATTGTGCTAAAGGAGATCCTTTTGTTAGTTTGGACGCCTCCACAATGTGTATTTTGGGTATTCTTCTTCTTCTAATACTTTTATCCCCTGTTGGGATGTAAGAGTCTAACAGATTTCCACTCCTCGCGAACTTTAGGTATTGATATATTTTTAATTATGTTTGTCTTTTTGTTTTATTTATTTATTTATTGAGTACAACTACATCATATATATAAAACATTCACAAGTAATACAATTACTAAAATTAAGACTTATATATATGACAATTACAGTGTAGCATCTACAAATTAGTAATAAAATTAACACAGCAGTCTCTACTTATTTAAATATGAAAGTAAAGTAGAATAAAAAAATATGAACTTATGAATTTACTTATTACTTACTAGATAGTTTTGTTTTTAATTTAAGTAAAGTTAAGTTTGTTAATGTGGCGTCCGATATAGCAAATAATAATATGTAAATAAATGTTTTCTTTCTTTCTTTCTAAATCTTTAATCATTAAAGAGGGTCCAAAATAGACGGCGATACGGCTCACCACCTACCACGTTGGTCCAACAGGAAGCTCGGTGGGGCTTGGGTACTTAGTTCATCTTGCGATGGATGTACCTCTGTGCACCCCAATTGGGATATAGTCGTGAGCTTATGTTACGTGAAAGAAACAGTACAGTTACTTACAAAGTAGTAATTAATTAATACCGAAGATAAAACTACCTTCCAATCTGGGTTCTATCTTCCCATGGAATAGAAGAAAGGGGATAGTAAAGCCCTAATGTACATTTTGTATGAGAACCGCTGTCGCCAGTTCAACCCCGCTCTCTTTTATTATTACTCCTGCAAACAAATAACCACTAATTCCATAGCCACTTTACCGGAAATGTATATTTTATGTTATACCATTACTTCGTAACGTACTGTAAGTATACAATATTATTTTAGCTTTACTGTGATAAGGGGGGAAGATCTATTTGCATGACAGTCGATATTTGGTTTTTTGCTGGTTATAATGCACAAGACTACCTTTTAATATACTATCGCGGAGCTCCGTGTATCGTAAAGTTCGTTGACGAGGGGAGTGCAAAGTATGAACTATTTGCTCATGCTTGTATGGCGCGCGTTTCGCGCTCACTGAGCCCTTCCAACCTTTTTTTTCTGTTCCGTGGTTCTAACTTTCTATTCAAGCAATAAACGTTAATCGTTAATTAGTACACCTATCTACTCGTATATATAAACGAACTAGATACAGATATAGTCTATCTATACTGGCACCTTCCTGTACCAGGCATCATTAGTCAATCGGCGAGTTAATACGCCCCTTCCTTCCATTATGATTGGACGTGTTTTTGCGTCTTTCTCATGGGAAAGCTCACCTAAGCTGCGATTAGGAGGTTACAGTGCTCAATATGCGGTTACTAGAGTTTTTATGGCGTGATCAGTGTTTAAGGAGATAGGCAATTAGCGTTGTTTTTAATACTTCATTTGAAATCGTAATGTAGGCTGCAGTCCACAACGGGAATCGACCCGAGAACCTCCAGATCGAGAGATCAACGATCAACCACTAGACCTCGGACCTCAACTAGGCTCGCCCCTATTACATGGATAGGTTGAGATCAACTATCATATAAAGCTCAAATAAAGCTCTTAAAATACAAGCTCTAAAAACCTAAAGTTCACTAACGCACTTGGCCCGACCAGTATAGACGGCGACACGGCTCACCTATCACGTTGGTCTAACAGAGAGCTCCGTGAGGCGTGGGTACTTAGCTGATCTTGCAATAGATGTTCATCCAAGAGCGCATCCAGCTTTTATGTCACCGGGGGGGATCACCAGGTTGCAGTCAACCTATCTCCGTAGAGAATTAGATAAATTTGCAAGGGCCATCCATGACCCATGTGCGCCCATGTGTTCCTCTTGACTACCCCAATTGGGATGTAGTCGGAAATCTAAGGTACGGTCACGAGTACTAATATGTAATACACTTTGTATCCATGTCACTTTTTTGACAATTTAAACCGTAAGCCTCATTAAATGTCAAATATGATAGTGCGACAGGGTTCCAAAGTGGGTACATGATATTTCTCATGACTGTACGGTCACGAGCATTAATATGTGTACACTTTGGTACCATGTCACATTAACTTTTTTGACAAATTGAACTGTAAGTCTCACTAAATGTCAAATATGTTAGTGCGACAGAGTCCTAAAGTGGGTACATGATATTGCTCATGACTGTACTTATAGCAAAGACCTATTGGTGCGTCTGAAATAGACGTATAAGGCCAATGATGATGATGATGATTGGTATGGGGCAGCCCTCGGTAACCAGTAATAACAGAACGTTACCCACCACGGCATTGAGGTGGAAAAGTTCAGAGGTCGCCGGGAGAGCGCTCGCGTGGCAATAATCTAATTTAGGACCCCAATATAGACCGTATTTAAATCTGGACACGGTTAGGAAAGAGTATTCAACCGGATCTTGACCAGACCTGGCTAAAACTTCAGCCGGACTGTAAGCGGACTCCACATAATCTCCAAAAGTGGGATGAAAATAAAACTTGGTCAATTGAGCTCCGACACGGTTTACTTTTTTTTTATCTACACATCGAAGGTGCAAGCTTTTCGCCATTACGGGCAAAAGTAAAGTATTAACGACTATGGACTATTCTAGAATATTGTCATAGACATAACAAAGTTGATCATAGACCTTATTCTTCTAGTATGTATTCGTTTCATGGAATTTTAAAATCCTACTCTCTCTCTTTATTTAAGAGCTGCGCCTTTGTCGGTGGAGTAATCGCCATTCGTCTCTTCTTCCCGCCAAAACCTTAACCTCCGAAATCCTACTATCATAGTATAAAAAATAATACTATAAAATGGTAACTCCTCGACCCGCACCAATTTATATCGGGACCTCACCCCCTTGTTTTAGTCTTAATCGACATAAGTCTGCAAGAAAGTATTTAATTAATGATCTCTGCGAGTAATAATAACTTATACATGTTATCATGTATTCTTCTCAGTGCTGAAACTGTCATGTCCTGGGTAAGCCGACCTGACATCACATTTAATTTAGGTATAAGTTTCTGTGTTCGTTTTCCATGTTCCTATATAGAAAATATTTCATGTGTGCGTTATTTGTCTTTTGATGTGATGTTATTGTATTTTTTTTTAATTTTTGGCCTGGTTACAAAGACTTTAGGTCACGTCTTTATTTTGGTGCTGGTTCCAGCAGACAGAGAAATATGCACTTATATTTTTTGAAATATCTTCTTAATGTAAAGATAAACGGATTGGAAACAATCTTTATGGCGGCGGGGGGTATTTGGTAATATTTCACTTAATTCACTGGCAAGGATCAGTCTATCCAACGGAAATTTATGACAATTATTTCACAGGCGGTGCACTTATTATCCAATCTATATAAATTGTAATGTATATGTAATAAATATGTGCTAAATATAAATGTTTATTTCTCTCTTTCTTTCGTAGGATTTCGTAGCGGTTTGGGAGACTAGACAAGTAGATTGCCTCAAGCACTAACCCAACACAGCACATTGTCTGGCTGTGGTGAAATCAGTGCTTCGTAAAGAGCGAGTGAAGGGTGGCCTCGCGCGCTCGGTTTACTTTATTACTTGCTAACCCACTATCAGAGTCTGTACTCGACGTTTGTTATAAAAAATAATTATAAAACCGATTCAAATGTGTCGTTTTGTTATCATTATGCACTATTTTGTAATGGTAGTTTATCGAAAAAATACGCACGCGTGAGAAAAGAGGAAGATAGAAAGGTTTTCGGTAGACATTTTACGCAGGAACAGAAAGTACCCTACATCCTATACTTAGTTATAACGAATTTTTTTTTGACGTGAATTATTGTAAATAACATTATTCTTTTTGTTTTTTAACTAAATAGCCGTACAAAATGGAGAGCTCTGAGAACTCTTGCCCGGTACAAAATGTAAGACAACAGGCCTGAGGGTATCCAGTTGGGCGCGAACGTCGGCTCAGGACTCAGGGCGTCGTCTGAAAGGCTTATTTTTGAAAGAATTAATCGACCCTATAAGCGTTGAAACATATCAAACAGACAGATAGCTATTATTGTACAGAACAAGATATTAATCGTGAGTTATAGGTGCCTATCATCCTCTCATTAAGTGCAAAGGACCAATAATACTGTAACTATTAAAAATATAACTTTAGAACACGGTTTTTTATGTAAATGATTATGTTTTCAGTGTTCTTTTTATTAAACTGAACCTTAAAAATACAAACTGTTCATCATACCTAGAATATCGTAATAAATAAACAAAACTATTCACGAACTAGCAAATTAAATTCTAATTTAGCTAACCTTACGATTATGTAAGTGATCTTGAATTGTATAACCGGTTTAGCTTGTTACATAACTAACTATTATAGCGAGTTTAGTCTCATTAATGTCAAGATTAATATTGACTTGCTAATGACGGGGTTTGGGCTAATAACTGTTGATAACGAACAATGATAATGTCTGATAATAACCAGTGATGTGATGTTACTGGGAATTTCCCTTATTTGGGAACATTCCCGCCAGTAAAAAAGGCGAAAAATTACCACCGCAGATGATCGGGGCATCAGTGCGTTGCATTTAGGATACTTACTTTTATTCTAATTTTTATGATTTTGGTTTGTTTTTTTTTTTGTTAATGATTTTTGATCTTGGATTTATTTTATTTTCTTTTCATTTTTCTGTGTGTTGATTTCCGTGTGGTTTCTGTCCTGTGTTGAATGTAATGTACCTGTCTGTCTGTGTTTGTGGTGTCCGGAAGTAATAAATGTTTCTTTCTTTCTTTCTTTCAAAACTCATGTACAACGAGCTTTATTATCTAACTTTGAGACAGACAAGACCAGAGTATAAGAACGAATACTACTTGACAAACTAGTCAAATGAGATACTTTTTACGAAACGTCAAAACGAAAGTTTACTTTGGAGTTTGTATGGAAATACTGTCCTGTGACGTCATCAATAAAAGCGGTCAAACGTCGTATTCATTATTAATAAATTCATTAAATAAAATTCAAAAACAAGTCGCAAAGTAAAATGTGATTGTATTTTGATCATCTTAGACTGGCTTCTATTTGTAGATTAGCATTTTATAATTTATCTTCGACCCAGTCAAATACCAAATTTGAAAAACAAAAGCGGACAGTGTCCTTACTATTAAAGAGTTTTTACTACGGGAACATTCTCATTTTGGGCACATTACTGATAATAATTCTCTTGATTGTTACAAGTCCTTGACCGGGTTGACACTTTAATGTTTCTTTCATGGTGGCTAATCGTGACTGGTGAAAATAATTATGAACATTGTGAGCAATGAGTAAACACAGGCTTGATATTTTTATGGTCGACTGCGATCGAATAAGAAAATCTAAAACGCGTTCAGCTGCTTTTCGTAAATACCGATAGAAATATTTTTTCTTTTAAATACATTTATACTTTATTGCATACAACATACAAAACAAGTGACAAGCGAGCGAGTGAATGAGTGTGTGATTCAGTGAGTGACTGAGTGTAGTTTTAACGTGACTTAATGTAGACCTCAACGGTTGCACAGGTGGAGATGGGAGCCATTGGTACGGCAATGCAGGACGTAAGGGGCAAGTCACAGGGACTGTAACCTGGAACTTGACAGAGGGCAGTAGTAACTGTCAGTACTATTCAGAGGCGGAGAATAGGAGTCGTAGGGCAAGGGGGAAACCACTGCCCTATTTTCCCTACAAAAATCGCATGGAGAATGCTACACCGACAAGAGCGTCTCCGTCTTTCACACACTATTTGTATGGGTGTATTAACTTATTCACTTTCTTTATTCACTTTATTTTTTTGTCATGGCAACTGCTATTATTGATTAGCCTCGGACATACACCACTTGGCCGGATATAATCATTCAGAAACACATGATATGACGTACGGAAGAAAATTGGCGTAAAATTCAGTCACAATCGCGAACCAATAAAACCTACGGCAGAGATTCAATTTATGGCGTAAATATATAAAACAGCTGTACTTACTGTATACTTTGAACGAGTTTACAAAGCATCACGCCAGTATCCACAAAGGGGTAGGCAGAGATACACCTCTGCATAGTATAATAGGTACCTACTCATGGCGCTTCTATGTTCTCCGTCATTATATTACGTATGCATTAAAGAAAATGCATACATAAACTCACGCCCGTAGTCCCTAATGGGGTGGGCAGAGTCACAAGTAAACAAAGACAACTTGCAGCCACTGTTGATATGAAGTCCTAAGAACATTGGCTACACTGCAGCTGTACAAGTGTACTATATCCTCTGCCGAAGGTTGTCTGGAAGAGATCGCTCTTAGCGATAAGGCCGCCTTTGCCCACCTTAGAATAAGTTTACCCTGTAAATGTTTTGTGAATTTGTGTGCAATAAAGTGTTTTATTATTATTATTATTAACATTGGTAATTCATTTTTTACGAAATGGCAAAGTAGAGTGAGATGTTATCTGTCACTTTTGAGCATACTTAGTTCTTTTATACCATGCATTCGGCCATCCTGCTCTCAGTCTGTCCTCAAACTGACACATTCTCATATAACCCGTACACCCCGATACCGACCCCGCCGGCGTGGTCGACGATTTCCCTCAATCAGCGCTTATCGCTATCGATTTACTAGGTCGATTAATTCTTTCACATATTTTTCCTCTCAGACGACGCCCTGAGCCGAGGTTCGCGCCCAACTGGGTACCCCCAGGCCTGTTGTCTTAGATTTTGTACCGGGTGAGAGCCCATTTGTCCGGCCAAGTAGTTAATGCCATCTGCAGCAAATCTGCAATAAGTCACGTAAAAAAAAACCCCATTAACTGAATTATCTTCTTCACATTACTTATCAGTTTTCCTATAAGTAAGTACTATTTTTAAAAAACAATGTAAGGAAAAATGTATTGTTTGTTGCGCCCAGTTGGGCGCGTATCTCGGCTCAGGGCGTTGTCTGAGAGGAAAATTATTTGAAAGAATTAATCGACCCTAGTGGGTTGATAGCGATAAGCGCTGAATGAGGGAAATCGTCGACCACGCCGGCGGGGTCGGTATTGGGGTTCTGAAGTGTTTGGTGTCGCGAGCTGATTGGCCGCCTCTATGGTTAGAGTAATCGGGTCGTCGGGATCGTATATTACGTCCTTCGGACGCCGAACCTTGTCAGTACCGTCCCTAAGCGGGATGTATTCGGAAGCCGCAACTACCAGGGGATTTGGGTGGTGCGGAGCAGAATCGAAAAAACGTTTGGAAGCTAATTTGAGCCATTGGGCAATGGTTGGCAGACCTAGGTCAATGTGTAGATTTTCATTGCGAAGGAACCACGGAGCACCCGTGGCTTTCCGCATGAAACGATTTTGAATTACCTGTAGACGGTGCATTTGAGAGGGACTCGCGTGAGCGAAAACTACCCCTGCATAGGTCATGATCGGACTGAACCCAAAGCGGCAAACTATCTTCTGAGGAGTTGTGTCTCTGTCTACCCTGATAGGGATTACGGGCTTGATGTTTATAATTAAGACTAGTAAAGTAACCACAGAAACAATTTAATAGCAAATTGCATTAAAATACCACTTTCATTCAGCTGCCGCCGCTCTATGAAATCTTTGCATAACAATGTGAACGTACACTGCGAGACAAAAGTACATACCTACTAATAAAAAAAAAAACAACCAATCATAAATGCACGCCGGTAATTCCTACCGGGGTGCGCAGAGCCATTAGCGATCAGAAGATACGAAGCCACTTTTGACACTAAGTTCTAAGATGGATATGTTGTAAGGTGATTAAAATCGAGATTGTTGTTGATTGATTTATGTTTGCATTGCGCACTTACTTTTACATGCGCAAATGTCAAATTGCAATATTGCTTTTTTAGATGAATTGCTTCAATGTGGCCTTTTTAACACCCCAGAAGGTACTTCTTCTTTCGAGTGGGTTGTGAGTGAGCTTAATAGCCGCTGTCAGACATTTTACGAGTAAGTGAAACAAGCCGTCTCCGATGCCGACCCCGCCGGCGTCCCTCATTCAGCGCTTATCGCTATCGACCCACTAGGGTCGATTCATTCTTTCAAATAATCTTCCTCTCAGACGACGCCCTGAGGCTGACGCCCAACTGGGCACCCTCAGGTCTGTGGTCTTAAATTTTGTACCGGGTTACAGCCCTCAGCGCTCCACATTTGTCCGGCCAAGTAGATAATGCTATCTGCGGCAAATCTAGAATCAAAGCCACATCAAAAAAAAAAGAAATACCAAGCCGTATGAGTTGTTGTACCAACTGTACTCGTATAATGAAGTATCCATCAGTATTTTTTCCTCCGATTGTTCTCTCGTTCCCAGGTAACAGTAATACCAACTGTTACGAGTACCACAGTTGATATTTTAACACCGTTTAATCTTCATAACCGTTGCGCATAATACTTTATAAATAACCATTCCTGGTTTAGCGATGCTATGCGTCAAAACTGTATACCTACTCAAAGTTTATCAAATAAATAAAAAAAAAAAAAATAGATCGGCTTGTTTGTGACACTTTCCTATGTTCGGTAAAGACTTGAATCACCTGATTGTCTGAAAAAATAAGTTGATTCCGTGCTTCGGAGGGTACGTTAAGCCGTGGGTCCCGGCTATTAGCCGTAAAAATACCTCCACCAATCCGCAGAGGAGCAGCGTGGTGGAGTATGCTCCATAGCCTCTCCGGTTGATTGAGGGGAGGCCTATGCCTAGCAGTGGGACGTATATAGGCTATTTATGTTATGTAGATCGGCGTCAGAAATCAGAAATCATTTATTTGTAAATAATACAGTATAAATAGGTATTACAAGAAAGTTTTAACCGTGTAGTCAGCTGGCAAGCAGGCCTGCAAATGTTTAAGTTGCAGTCAATTAAAACAAGTCAGCTTAATAATTAATTAAAACAAATAAATTAAAGTACAAATTTTGTCAGAGAGAGCCATTGATTATATAAACAGCCTATATACGTCACAGTGCAGGGCACAGGCCTCCCCTCAATCAACCAGAGGGGATATGGAGCATACTTCACCACGCTGCTCCCATGCGGGTGAAGGTGTTTTTACGGCTAATAGCCGGGACCAACGGCTTAACGTGCCTTCCGAAGCCCGGATCATTTTACTATTTCTTATTGATACACTTCAAATCATAAATGGAACGCACTATTAAGCTCTTTCACAAAATCATGCTTCCAAACTCAAAAACTAGATATATTTTTTAAATGGAGTTATACGAAATTTATTTTTATGCATAGCATTTAGGTTACGAACAGCTGTTATATAATTCATTGAGTACCCACCAAATAACCTTTGCAGACACGACATCAATTTTACAATAATGCAATAGGAGTGCAATATTTTACCTAATACATTATTTCTATTCATATATTTTTGTGTATTATTCGCTTGCCTCGCACTTTGAGGTCGCAGGTTCAGAACAGGCCTAAACCAATGATTGTCGAATTTGTTTCCAAATTCATGTTCGGATCATAAATGATTATCACGTGCTCAGCGGCGAAGAAAAACATCTTAAGAAAACCCACATTCCTGAGAAATGCATTTTCGGAGGTATGTGACCTAACCTGTATTGGGTTTTCCCGTCGCGGGTTGGAAGGTCAGACAGGCAGTAGCGTCTGTAAAAAACCGGACCTGTCAAATCTTCACGTTAGGTAAGCGGACCCTGTGAACAACGGAATAATGCTAAAGAGATGATGATGATTCTAAATATTATTTTACGTTATTAAAACACATAATAACGGGTTCTTACCGCGTTTAAAGCAGGGATATGCTACTCCACTCCAATCTCATCAGTCATCCCGTGATCATATCACTTGCAACAGTGTCGAAATATCGGGAGTCTCACATCCCTGCTTTAAACGCGGTAAGAACCCGTTATTATGTGTTTTAATTATGATAATAACCGCGTAAACTTATAACAATTATTTTACGTTGTAAAAGCATTTGTAGTAAACCACGAATCTTTTTACCTATTTATCGGAGAGATAACAATTTTCCTAACAGATACGAACTCATTCTAAAGAAATACATTGCAACCGCAAACACGTTCGAACACGTAGGTACGTGCCAGAATAACCATCACACATGCTAAACAACCATTTACAACTCATGTAGATTAATTTCCACACCGTAGTTGAATGCTGAATAGATTTAGCAATAAGTTTTGTAACGAAAGAAAATAAGTATTATAAAAAAAGAACAACAAAAAAATCATTCAAGAAGACAATCTTGCGATCACACCTATTTGATGGGTCTAAAATGGCCACGTTTAAGCAATTCGGCCTCTTTAGCTGCAATGTTGCCTTTTTATCCTGGGATTGGTTGGATGAATGGTTCAACGAACATAAATACTTATGCAACGAATATTTTCGCGTAGTTTTATGTTAAATCAAATGTTATCATAATATGATTAACCTTGAGAAATGTTGCTACAGTTTATTTTCGTAACATGATTGAAATCTATAACCGTAACAGAAGAGAATTCTAGATTTTTTTTTCTTCCTGTATCGTATGGTTTGTGAGGCGGATTACCAACCCCATCAACCATCAACCCTGGTGTCAGGGCTACTATTGAGTCGCCAAAGGCCCCTGACATGACTCATGTAACGACTACTTATCATCAGTAAGTAGTAACCAACAGCTTCACATGCCTTCCGAAGCACGGATCATCTTGCTGTCGGACAATCGGTTGATCAGCCTGCAAAGGGCTCACAAAGAGATTTTTGTGATATTTCCCCAGCGGGATTCGGACCCGGGACTCGATGGCCTGGATTAACCACTAGACCATAGAGGCCGTACCCATTACGTTGAAAAGAATACAATTCCTCTGTCGGTTTGCAGTCAAACACGGTCTATGTTCAAAATCATTCTCAAGACATAAATCTTTCCGTATTTCGGATGGAAACATTGTGACGTAGTTGTTACCCGGTCAAGGTCAACTCGCAACCTTGGCGCGCTGCAGCATCCCCTAAACCTCCCCCTGCCCCTCACCACCACAAAATCCCATCCTCCGCCTCACCCCACCCGAATATGTAGGGCTGTGTTAACTTGCGGAGTAGGTAAGGAAATATCAGAAAATAAATTTAAAATCAAAGCCTATGTGAAGCTTTCGAGTTATTCCGTTCTAATACCAAAAACTAATACCATTTTGGAACGAAGTTAATTTGGAAAGTTTTAAGACTTTTAGTACCTATCACATACGATATTATGATTTACATAATAAAGCTTAGAAAATAAAAAAAAACTTTGTGAAGCTAGTGTACAAACACTAACGTTTTGGTATTCGTTAGTAATAGATTTTTTATTAAAAAAAAACGTGGTTTGGAATGGAAAATAAATTCGGAAATAAACTAATACCAAGTGGTATTAGAATTTGGTATTAGAACGGAACAAATCAAGCTTTCTTTACGTAACAAAGCTTACTCGTATTGTAAGATTAATGATCACCTTAATGATAACAATTCCTGGTATTGAATGTGTTCCTCTAGTTATTATAATGTATACCTACATTGATTTAAAAGATGTATTGCTGTTGAAGTTTCTTGTCATTTCTTCTCCTCAGCCGTAACACCTTGCAAAATGACGTAGATTTAAAAATGTTAAATTGACCTTCAACAAGTTTATCCATGATAATTACGTTAAATAAATGATTCTGATTGCTGAGATCTAGCTAGATGGTCGGAGGAGGGTGATAGCCTCAGCGCACCCCATTTGTCCGACCAAGTAGTTAATGTCATTTGCGGAAAATCTACAATAAATCATGTCCAAAAAAGTGTAATGTTGTTGGTACAATATAGGTATATTTTATCTAAAGTAAGATTCGGGTGATCTAAGGATCAATGTATAATGTCAAAAGGCAGAAAAAAACGAAAAAAGAAGAAAATGTTCACACAGGAAAGAAATAAAAACTTCTTGCACTTTTTAATTTTTAAATTATAAGGATTTAGTTCTACTGATGATGTTAAAAAATTAAAAAGTAAAAAAGTTTTCATACACTTTCCCCGCTTATTTATATGACAGTTAATGTCGTACTTTCTGTCCTCTGTTCAAAAAAGGAACAACGCTCTTTCCGATCCAAAACGTGGTGAATTATGGTCTCTTTGGAATCTATAGGCTAGTTTCCAACTAGTCAAATCAGTTACTTTTTACTATAATAAAAATAATAAAAATGTTTATTTCAGTATCTCACACATTTTGCACAGTAACAATATGAAATGCCACAATGATACCACGATAATTATTATTGAAGACTAAGATCACTCAAGATTTGTCATTGGCACAACGCTAACCGCGGAAGCCAGAAGAAAAAAAAAACTCACACATTAATCTATAGGCTAGGGCTAAGACCTACCTAGTAGGTATGTAAAGATACCTGTGTCAGGTGGCCTCGCTCTACTGTCTATTAACAATATAAAGTGCGGGCGCGGGCGTCTAATTATAATATAACAAAAAGGAATTATGTACTTAAACGTCAAAACACGAAATTACTACGGAAGTTTTATGAAAAAGCAACCTGTGACGTTATAGAAAAACGTGACAAAATGTAACACTTACTTACATTTTTCTTAATTAAAATTTATAAATAAGTAAAATAGACATAAAAAAACGTTTTTTGTCGTTTTTGGATCTGTCATTATTTAGTAATCAGAATTTCATAATTTATCTTTGACCTAGGAAACTACCCAATGGCTTCAACTACTTGGTCGGACAAAAGGTGTGGTATTATAATATGAACAGGGGGGTTAAAATGGCCGCATCGAAGCAATTCATCTAAGAGTGCAATGTTGCAATTTGACGTTTGCGCATATAAAAGTAAGTGCGCAATGCAAACAAATGTCAAATTACAATATTGCTTTCTTAATTAATTGCTTCGATGTGGCCATTTAATCCCCCAAACAATGTGTCAACCTTGATATTTTAAAACCTTGCTAGTAGTAAGTCCTAACTCCCTCCAACGTTAGGGGGATCTGATGAATGAGTTGCCTTGAGGCTGGCGAAATGAATTACGACTGACTGGCTGGCTACTTAGCTCTATCCAGATAAAAATAATATCTATTATTGCCTCTATATTACATCCAAAAGCATAGGTAACTCATGTGCGTTACTATTGGGGTAAGTCATAGATTTATTACTTCCGTAGATTGAATGCCGCTACTGTCGCTCTCGCATCGGACTTTACAGCCATTTTAAAAGCTGCCACAGAAACGCTGCTTGAATCATCTGATAAAGATGTAAAGGCCTGTGATGAGATTGAAGCAGCAAAAAGCTGTAAAAAAGTGGGACGCAAAGTTACTGTTAATATAGCGACGACGCGGGGAAGTGCGTGGTAAAAACTTGCAAAAATAGAAGCTCAAAGCGACAAAAGAAGGATGGAACATCATATTTCTAATAAGTAATGACATTGTGCATGGTTATCATAGTATAAAAAAAATATTTTTCGCAGTAAAAAAGTCTTTGGCGGCTCAATAGTAACCCTGACACCAGGGTTGATGGGTTGGTAATCCACCACATAACCCAGACGATAGAAGAGAAGAAGACTACCTATTGCCTAATTCAATTATTTAAGTCCTATTATTTTGGGGGCCTATTGTACTAATTCTATTTCTATTTTGTTTTGTATTTTGTTTTTTCCTGTTTGTGCAATAAAGTATTTGTTATGTTAAGACTGTTATTGTCGAATGGCGAAAAAAGTGACTAAGTATCTGATTACTTGCGGCTCTGCCCAACCCATTAGGCATAATAGGCGTGACTTTTAGTAAGTATGTGTTTATCTTCAAGTAAGTAACTGTAGGTATCAACATAACTGTTGTGTGGTATTGACATAAATTGTATTGACATAAACACACACACACACCTACACACACACACACACACACACACACCTACACACACACACACACACACACACACACACACACACTGTCTCTTCTCTTCTTTTTTTTTTCTTTGGCATCCTCTTTATATTTTACTAGGTATGTAATTATTTGGATAGCTGTAATTGGTCTTACATATTGTAAATGAAATCATACATTGTACAATTAGATATAAGACTGTTGTTGTCCCAAATAAAATAAAATAAAAATAAATAAAATAACATAAGCTCACGATTGTCTCCCAATTGGGGTAGTCAGAGGTACATCCATTGCAAGACGAACTAAGTGCAGTCATGAGCAATATCATGTACCCACTTTAGAACCGTGTCGCACTATCATTTTTGACATTTAATGAGACTTACGGTGACATGGTTTCAAAGTGTATACATAATGGTACTCGTGACCGTACCCACACCTCGCAGAGCTTTCTGTTAGACCGAGGTGATAGGTGGTGAGTCGTATCGGCGTCTACAATGGTCGACCCAACGTCATCATCATCACCAGCCCATTAACGTCCCCACTGCTGGGGCACGGGCCTCCCCTATGGATGGATAGGGAGATCGGGCCTTAAACCACCACGCGGGCCCAGAGCGGGTTGATGGTTATTAACGACTGCTAATGCAGCCGGGACCAACGGCTTAACGTGCCTTCTGAAGCACGGAGGAGCTCGAGATGAAAACTTTTTTTTTTGTGGTCACCCATCCTATGACCGGCCTTTGCGAAAGTTGCTTAACTTCAACAATCGCAGACCGAGCGCGTTTACCGCTGCGCCACCAAGCTCCACGCTTTAACGTTTAAGGTACCACAACATTATAAAAACCCACAGTCATCGACTCTAAAAATAACGACATCAATACACCGTATTTTTAAGCTGAGTAATTTAGATCAGCCCGTCTAACGGTAGCCGCGACCTTGTTCGATTGTTGACGATTCATCGCGATCTCAGAACCTATCGAAAGTCCAACTTTTTGTCCGTTTTTAGCTAATTGTTGGGAAATATACCTCCTAGAGGTGAAATTGAAACCTTTCAATCTTTTGTAGCTGCTTGAAACTTAATAGTGTTGTTATAAAACGAATAGTAAAAGCTGAAATAGGCTTAAAACATAAAAAGTACGTCAGTGTTACGATAAAGAAAATGACAGATATAACTTAAAATAACATGTGTAACTTTGAAAGGGGCCGTCCATTAATCATGCGAGCCTCGAGAGGGGGGGAGGGGTCCATGAAAAAATCACGAAATATCATAAGGGGGGGGGGGGGGGTTGTATATCATGAGTATTTATAAATGCCAAATAAAACATCACATGATTAATGGACGGCCCCAAAGCGCCTATTCCAGCCAATAATTCAAATAATAATTAGGTGTCGAACGCCTAATTAACTGCATAGATGCATTATCTGTGTGCCAATTCCCACTGTCTGTCTGTCTGTCTGATCTGTGTGGGCCTGCGTGGACGCAGATAACGCGCTCAATGTCAAACATCCGCCGCTGATCACTATTCATTGGATTTATCTTATGCGTTTAAAAATTTATGCACTGAAAATGTTGTTGAGTTTCTTTTTGTAAAAAGTCGGTTAAAACAAAACCACACACCTTCTTTTGTCTTGTTCGTCATTTTTTTTTCTGTATTTGTGCTATAAGTAATAAAGCTACGTAACTACATTATCACACGCCTCTAATCCCTTATGGGGTGGGCAGATCCACAAGAACTATCTGATCAGAAGACAACTTGCAGCAACTGTTGATAACAATTATAAGATATTATTATGGATATGATGAACGATATTTAGCCTGTCTATACAATAAAATGAAATAGGTAAAGTTTGTGAATTTGTAGGAATTATGAAATTCTGATTACTAAATAAAGACAGATTTAAAACTAACGAAAAAAATTTCTCTTTTCTATTTAACTTATTTATGAATTTTAATCAAGAAAAACGTAATAATAAGTCCGACATTTGATCACGTTTGTATATGACGTCATAATGTGCTTTTCATACAAATTCCATAGTAATTTCGTGTTTTAAAAAGTAACTGATTTGACTAGGTGGAAACTATCCTGTTAGATCTCTCAAAGTACCTACGTTCAGTTTAGTATCAGTCGATATTAGGTCGATCAATTCTTTTTACGATGGCATTAACTACTTGGCCGGACAGATGGAGAGCGCTGAAGGCTCTCACCCGGTACAACGTTTAAGACAACAGGCCTGAGGGTGGTCGGTATCGGGGTCCTGAAGTGTTTGGTGTCGCGAGCTGATTGGCTGCCCGTATGGCTAGAGTAATCGGGTCGTCGGGATCGTATATTACGTCCTTCGGACGCCGATACTTTTCAGTACCGTCCCTAAGCGGGATGTATTCAGAAGCCACAACTACTAGGAGATTTGGGTGGGGCGATTATTTTCTATTTAACAGTATGGATGTAAATATTAAACGGGGCAGGTCGCTAGTGCATTCAAATATTGTGCTAATCGCATGAAAACTGCATCCTACCAGCTACTCTACCGTGGATCACTCACCACGTGGCGTGGCGTGGCGTGTGACGAGTCTCAACATTAATCCTGTACTTACATTTGACAGAATATTTGAATAGGTACGCATAATAACGCTGCGGTGTGAAGTTGAGTGATAGAGTGAGAAACAGTGTGATAAGACAGAGATGTGGTGTAAAAGACGATATAGTGACTAGGATTGAGAAGGGAATGTTAGGTTGGTTTGGACACGTAGAGCGGATGAAGGATAATAGGATTGCAAAAGCGGTATATAAAGCGAAAGTTGATGGTAGGGCTGGCAGAGGAAGACCGAGAAGGACTTACGATGACCAAATTGGAGATGTCCTTAGAAAAGGTTCAATACGATCTACTCTGAACCGGCGTGCGTGTATGAAGCGATTGATGAATGTGGAGGAAGCAAGAGAAGTGTGTCAGGATCGAAGCAAATGGAATTCTATAGTCTCTGCTTACCCCGGTGGGAAATAGGCGTGAGTTTATATATATATAATAACGCTGCCTTTCGCATCTGTAGTCTATATCGACCGCTTTTCTAAGGTCGTTGGGGCAAACGCCTTGGTCGTTGCCCAGAGTTTGAGATTATTCGATTTGTTTCACCCCTACAAACTACAAACAGCAAGCAATTTATCTATAAAAGCAATATTACTGTTGTCATTTTGTTGACATTGTGCACATACTTCTTTTTTAAGATAAATTGCTTTAATGTGGCCGTATTCGACGGCTAGAATTAAATGATAACGTCAACGTAAATAGTATCGTAAAATTAATGCAATAAATAAATCTTTTATTCAGCTCATCGCCATAATAAGTTCGTCTTAGATACAAACGGGCATTCGAACTAGTATTTCTAGTAGCAGTCCATTGTAGTCCGGTTAAATAGACTAAATAATCAGAGATACATAAATTGCCATCCCTAATCTAAGAGCCACACTCTTGTCGGTGTAGCATTCTCCATGCTACATTGTAGAGAAAATGGGGCAGTGGTTTCCCTCTTGCCTTCCGCCCATAAACAAAAACAACACATGAAAATTCTGGAAATAGTTTAAAACATGATTAAAAACAACATTTAAAAATTCCGAATCGCTCTGGTCCATGGAAAAAATGGGGTTTCGCGATATTCACCAAAATAGTAAGTTTTATCGTAAACTTACCCCAGATAATTTATGTATCTTTGAAAGTCTAGTTTGACTGGACTATTGGAAATATTGGAATTCTAGACTGAATTTCATTAATTAATTATTTTGCCATAAAGAGAGAGTGTCGTCATTATAAATTGCGGTAGATTTAGAATCGCAGACTAACCCGGTCACAGGGTGAATATCTTTGCTTTCTCTATCCTTTTACGGCCATGTTGACGTCAAGCACAGGTTGAAAAAAAAAAACACCCATTTGTAATATGATACACCGAAAAGAAGGTTAATTCAATTAGGCCTTTGTTTTCTGAAAAATCTTTGTGTGGTAAGTATCAAATCAAATCATTAATTAATTTAGCGGCGCGCTATGATGGCCGTTTAGGCACATTACTATAGTGACGTAAAAATAAATAAACCTTTTTACTTAAGCATTTTTTTTATTTCAAAATACATGTCTTAATTAATTATATGTTTTTTTTTATCTTACGTCATAATCGTGTAATGATCTGGGGGGATAAAAAGACCTTCAATTATTGAAAAAGCAATATTGCAGTTTGAAATTTCACAACAACAAAAGCCAAATAGCAATATTGCTTTTTTAGATGAATTACTTCAATGTGGGTAATCCCCTAGAGTAAAAAAAAATAATCATCTTATCATTTTAGACTTACCATACTTCACTTACTGATAATTGTTTCGGAAGAAAATAAAAAATAAGATAATTAGCGGTCAAAGACTCGGTCGAGGCCATCATGTCACCTTAGTTAAGAAGTCAATAGTAATCGTACTCATCGTAGCACCGTCATACTAAGGCGCGGGTTCCGATCACCGGAGGCTGTTATTTCATTATAGCATTCTTTGCTAGTTAGCTCGTTAAAGTTACTTGTTACTAAGGCCGCATCCACAATGGACCTGCGTTTTGTTTGTTTTTCTCATCTCGCATTCTCGTAAATGCATATTTAAACTCTCATCCGAATAAGGAGAAAGTTTAAAGTTGTTACGAACAGGGGGATTTAAAAGGCCACGTCATCATCAGGAATTCATCTAAAAAAGCAATATTTCCTATTTGACATTTGCGCATATAAAAGTAAGTGCGCAATGCAAACAAATGTCAAATAGCGATATTGCTTTTTAGGTGAGTTGCTTTGATGTGGCCTGTTTGACCCCCAGTTGTATATGTGTAACTTTTGAATTTGGAATTCCTTTTGAGTGTCAACATTTAAAACAAAAGAACGGTCGTGTTCTTCTATAGTTAATACCTCACAAGACTCGAACATAGTTTTTAGTGAAAATAGCTTAACATTCGTAACTGCATACTCGTACTGTAGAGGCGGCCTTAGTAACCGGTATTGTAATAATTTTGTAACGGTACACACACACACAAGTTCAGCAGGAAGCGGACCTGTTCCACTGGTCTGGACAAGTGCACTGCACCATTCAACAGCTAGTGATCACTGTTACGTCGACCTTGACGATATATTTTATGATATAAGAGCAATTTTTGGTTGATCGGCCTACAACTTGTTTCAAGGTTTCCAAAAGGTCCCATACGAACTCGTAAGACACAGTTGTGCCAACTTAGCTACTTCATAGCTCTAGCTAGTTAATATTAAATGACAGCTACAATTTAATAAACCTGGTAGCTAAACTTTTTAGCTACTTTTCATTTCACTCTTCAACTTGATACCTAAATGATAAAAATGTCTGGTATTGAATATGTTCCTCTAGTTATTAAATAACTTGTATACCCTCATTGGTTTTTAAAAGATGTGTTGCTGTTGCAGTTTCTTGTCATTTCTTCTCCTCAGTCATAACACCTTGCGAAATGACGTAAATTCAAAAATGACCTTCAACAAGTTTATCGATGATAATTATGTTGAATAAATGATTCCGATTTCTGATTTCTTGCCTTTCATTGGCACATTCTAATGCAAGTTTGTTTTCGCAAATGAATTCAGATACAATTAAGCAACGAAACCATATAAGTTTGATAACTCCCAACTCAATCCTCAGCATTAGTCTCAGGAAAAGTGGTAAATTCTAAAAACTGTGTTTTCCCTAAAGATATACAGCCGTGAGCAATATCATGTACCCACTTTAGAACCCTGTCGCACTATCATATTTGACATTTAATGAGACTTACGGTTTAATTGTATAAAGTGTATACATATTATTACTCGTGAGTAATGGACACCGCAACAAAAAAATATTCGAAGTCAAACGCATCTGTGTTTAGTATCTACTAAACCCCAGTCATCATCATATTTTTGAACTCTCTTGTTGGAATTAATAAAAAAAAATGATTGTCAGAAATTGACATTTCAATATACTTACTAATAATTATTAAGAGAAAACCAGCCCAATACAGATTAGGTCACATACCCCTGAAACGCGTATCTCGGGAATGTGGGTTTCCTTACAATGTTTTCCTTCACCGCTGAGTACGTGATAATCATTTATGATCTAAGCATGAATTCGAAAATAAGTTCGAAAATCATTCGTTTAGGCTGGGATTCGATACTGCAGTGGCAAAGTGAGAGGCGTCCTGGGCTACCACGGTTCCATCAGCTTGTTTATTTATCGTTATTCCTACAAATATAAGGACCTCCATAGTATTGTATAGTTTTTTTCTCTGAAGAGCAACAAAGTTGTTTTTACCACGTTTTACGAGTCCAGTAAAGAACTCTCCCTGTTCTCGCATGCTATGTTTATTCTATTTCTGTGAATCGCATGTTTACTTTGTTTGTTAAATAATAAAGCTGCTTTTTTTTGACGTGACTTATTGAAGATACGCCGCAGATGGCATTAACTACTTAGCCGGAAAAAAGTTGCAAAGGTGTATAGTGGAGTTGATTCTAATACGAGTACACACCACCTAATTTTATTTTACCTGACCTGTCAACTATTCAGGTTAGGTAAGCGGACTAGCAGACCCTGTGAGAAACGGGATAACGCTAAGGAGATGATGATGAGGCCATCTGATTTGGTTGATAAACTAAATAATGGTGTTAATTCCTGTAAATACCGTCTAATTTTATTTTAAGTTATACCTGTCATTTTCTTATCCGCCGAACAGTAAAGGGACGGGTAATCGACAGGCATAAAATTTATGGAACACACGTCAATTTTAGGCAGAAATTAAAAAGAAACACTTCCAAAATTTTATATTGGCCAATAACCCGACAGAATTAAGTTGTACCCCTTGTCAAAAAAAGTCGAAGCAGTTTATAAATGAGTGCATATATCCTAAATCTAAGGTAATTATTGGTATTTAGCTTCAGGTGCCACGTTTTTTTTTTGTTCCTATACAGAGCGACATAGTTGCTGTTTGTGACTAAGCTCTGAAAAATGAAGATTAAAAAAAAATGCTGTAGTAACGTGATAGAGTTGTAGAAATTATCCTATTCGGTCCTATTCAAATTTTCATCCATATTGGTCCAGCAGAATTTTAAATATAGGTAGGTCAATGAGTAGACGTAAAAAGTAACAGAATTGGGTCGTGTACTAAGTTCAAGATAAATTATGAAATTCTCATTACCAACAAAGGCAAAGGCAACATCTAAAGGCAGCATCTAAAACTAACGAAAAACATTTTCCTTTTTTTCCATTTAACTTATTTAGGAATTTTAATCAAGAAGAACGTAATAATAAGTCCGACATTTTATCACTTTTAGTGTGCTTTTTCATACAAATTCCATAGTAATTTCGTGTTTTGACGTTTAGTAAAAAGTAACTGATTTGACTAGTTGGAAACTAGCCTATTAACAGATAGACTAAGTTAGCTATTTTAGCTTTTATAATATGTATTAGCGTCTTTTGGTTTGAAGTTTTAAATATTGAATGAAGCCCGAGTTCAAACGAATTAAATTGTACATATCTCTCGTCTCTTTCGTGCTAGGCGATTTACTATATTTATGTCTTGCTCTCATTCTAATCATGTTACATTTTACAGGGTCTCAGGTTACACTTTAACCGATTTCAGAACGCGTTAGTATTTCTGAACTGTTGCTTGTTTAAGTAGTTTAGTAGTTGTGGGTATAAATATGTGGTGGAATGTGGGCCAGACGGCTTGGCGTCCGACCAAATGATGTGTCTGACAGGAATGCTTGGTAGTAGCATTTAGTAGCTCACATGCCCATGTTGTTTAGGCCTTAAAATGTAGTTGGCAACCCTAGAAGTTAGTTTTTTGTGGACAGCTGTAGGAAAGTGAGAATACTATGGAAGGATCTTCACCAGCCCATTAACGTCCCCACTGCTGGGGCACGGGCCTTCCCTATGGATTTTCCCTTCCCTTAAACCACCACGCGGGCCCAGTGCGGATTGGTGGTTATTAACGACTGCTAATGCAGCCGGGACCAACGGCTTAACGTGCCTTCCGAAGCACGAAGGAGCTCGAGATGAAAACTTTTTTTTGTGGTCACCCATCCTATGACCGGCCTTTACGAAAGACAGACCGAACGCGTTCACCGCTGCGCCACCGAGCTCCTCACCGAGCTATGGAAGGATAAAGAATGGGAATTTAATTGTTTATGGTATGAATGGAGGATGGTTAATGATTGGGACGTAAGGCAGTTTTAAAAAGTAAGAAAGGCGGGTCGATGGTGCGATGTCTGTCGGGTTAGAGGATTTTGTTAAAACTAATTAAGATGTAAGGAGTAAATATATTTAAAATATCCCGTGTTATTTCTATATTCCACAATAGCCACAAGTCGGGATCGGAAAACACTAAGCCACTGTAACATAATTACAATCAGGGAAATCGTTCGACCACGCCGTCTGGGTCGGCATCTATCAGCCCACTGAGAGTCTGTTAATTACTTATTTCAAATTTTTTCATTGGTAATATAAAAAATTGAGAGGGTTTATTAAATTCCTGCCTAAAATTGACGGGTGTTCCATAAATTTTACGCCTGTCGATTACCCGTCCCTTTCGGCGGATAAAAAAATAACACGTATAACTTAAAATAAAATTAGATTGTGTGTACAGAAACAGCCTTCATGGTCTAGTGGTTAGAGCGTTAGGCTTACGATCTGGAGATCCGGGTTCGATTCCCGATGGGGGACATTGTCGAAATCACTTTGTGAGACTGTCCTTTGTTTGGTAAGGACTTTTCAGGCTTGAATCACCTGATTGTCCGAAAAAGTAAGATGATTCCGTGCTTCGGAGGGCACGTTAAGCCGTTGGTCCAGGCTATTAGCCGTAAAAACACCTCCAGTGGTGGACTATACTCTATACACCCTCCGGTTGATTGAGGGGAGGCCTGTGTTCAGCAGTGGGACGTATATAGGCTGTTTATGTACGTATGTTATGTTTATGTACAGGAATTGGTACCTATATATATCTATTTACATACAACTAGTTTACGAACTAATTAATGATTAACGTATGTACTTACAAAATATAACCCAAGTAGGCATGGCAAACGTAGGAAGGGCCGGATAAAACCGATATCATACTGTTGGCAAATTGCTGCCACTACTCACACTACAATGGGCGGAAATGCTTGTTTGAATAACTATTTGTAAGGTTCGCCACTTGATAAGATGCTAAGTACTGATCTGAAGCTTTAGAATTGCAATTTTTTTTAATCTATTTGAGGAATCTGATGATAAAATGTGGGTAGTTAGAAACACTTACTTCAGAAGCATTCCATGCGAAACCACAAAACTTTAGTAACTTTTACTTATAGTAACTTTATTGCACACGCTGGAAATACAAGATAGATAAATAAAATACTTTATTGAGCACAATTCAGGCCTTATTGCTGATGTAGCAATTTCTTCCAGGCAACGTATGGGTACAAAACACAACAACAAACAACCAAGCAACAACAAAAGATACCAGATCAAGAGAAAAACAAAGAGAATAGGCGGCTTTGTTGCTAATTAACAGTCTCTACCAGGCAACTTTTGCTTAAAGCAGCATAGTAATACGGGACGGAAACCTATTTTTAAATTTAAAGAAAGAAAGAGACATTTGTTATTTTCGGACAAGACACAGACAAATAGGTACATTACATTTTAACACATATTTGACATAATATATTTTTTTATTTTGGAAAGTATATGTAGAAAAACATTCTTGTGACTTATCATACAGTCTTCTTCTTATCGTGTGGGTTGTGAGGTAGAATACCAACCTCATCAACCCTGGTGTCAGGGTTATAATTGAGCCGCCAAAGGCCCCTGACATGGCTCACGTAACGATTACTCACTTACATCAGTAAATAGTAACCGGGACCAACGGCTTAACGTGCCTTCCGAAGCACGGATCATCTTACTTTTGGACAATCAGGTGATCAGCCTGTAATGTCCTAACCAAACTAGGGATCACAAAGTGATTTTTGTGATATGCCCCCACCGGGATTCGAACCCGGGGCCTCCGGATCGTGAGTCCAACGCTCAACCACTGGACCACAGAGGCCGTTTATCATACAGTAAAACAAAATGGATTGGTCACCCTGTCCTGTCACTATTGTGGTCTCACAAATAAATATCTCATAAATATTGTGGTAGACTGCCTACCCTATTAAGGAACTGGGCGTGATTTTATATACATATTTTAACGATTCCAAGATTCACGGTTACAGCTGCAGAGATGAAACATTTCCGGCGTACTAATGTCGTATGTTCCGGATGTACGTAGTAAGTGATGTTATTGTCTTGATATAAAGGTCAAATCTACAATTTATAACATAAACTCACGACTATATCCCAATTGGGGTAGTCAGAGGTACATCTATCGCAAGATGACCGAAGTACCAATACCTCACCGAGCTTTCTGTTAGGCCAACGTGATAGACAAGTGAGCCGTATCGCCGTCTATAATGGTCGAGCGAACTGCGTTAGTGAAAACTGCACTTAAGATAAATTAATAACTCATAGGTGCAAATACAAATACACTTTATTGCACCAAACTAAAAGAAAAAACCAAGAAACAGATAAAATTTAGTATAAAGCAGAAACGAGGAGATCCGCAGGAGAACTAAAGTCACCAACATAGCTCGGAGAATTGCAAAGCTGAATTGGCAGTGGGCAGGACACAAAGCGAGGAGAACCGATGGCCGCTGGGGCGGAAGGGTTCTGGAATGGCGACCACGTGTCGGACGACGCTCAGTGGGTAGGCCTGCTACAAGGTGGATCGACGATCTGGTGAAGGTCGCGGGTAGCCGCTGGATGCGGACAGCGCAGGACCGATTGTCGTGGAGATCCTTGGGGGAGGCCTATGCCCAGCAGTGGGCGTCGTACGGCTGATGATGATGATGATTAAGTAGCTTAATTTAAGGCTCCCCAAACTTCTGATCAAAATAAAGAGAAGCAATTATCTTGATCAGAATAATAATGGGTGGTAGAAGTAGGTAATTTTGCCTGGGTGTAGTAAAAAGGGTCATCATTTATACCCAAGAACAAAGATAAAATATGCATTTCTGTTATCCATTAAATTAGAAGGTTAAACGAAGAAAAATCTGTACAGCGCCATCTATATTTTTTTTGAGGAACGTAGCCTGGATAGTCCCTCATTGGCCTGTGATAGGTAAGGATGGAGAATGCTACATAGACATTTTTTTTTTGTTTTGGTTTTCCCCGAAGGGTAAGGCAAAGGGAACTATGCCCATACAGCCATGTCTGACGTATTTTTTTTCTTGATGATTAATGAAATGATGAAAGGTGATAATGATGAAACCTAAGCCCCCACCCTCGGAGTAGACTCCTACTCCGAACCCCAAACGAATTAACTCAAAAGTCCGCATAAACTTTTGAGTTATGAAGCGGCTTCCCGGCACGAAGCGAAAATAGGCTTTGTTTATTGAATACTCCAATACAATAACACTCGCGAATGTCTTCCGACTAACTTAATGCGATCATTAACCACAAAACACCACTTCGTATTAATTATTTAGATTACTCAATGAAGAAAGCAACTGTCCCGTTCCCGTTTCCCGCCGAAAAGCCGCTACATAGACAAGAGCGTGGCTAAAAATGAATGATGATAATGCTGGAATCAGAGCCCACACAATCACGCAATATCTTATCTGTAATTCAGCTTCAGCCGCAGTCACGTGCCGTTCCCAGGAATGTTGCCAAAGTGGGAATATTCCTGTTGTAAAAACTCTTTTATAGTAAGAACACTGGCTGTTTTTGTTTTTCAAATTACCTATTCTTTCTTGTACTCTGGTAAAAATATATTCATATAATATAAAAAAAAATATAAAAATAATAAAAATATATTTTTTGTCCTTGTTTATAAATTTATTTTATTTTTTTATTTTGATTTTATTTATTTATGAATATTATAGACATGTTTACAAAGTATTAATTATTTTATATTTTATTACAAAGCTACTGGAAAAAACGCAAAAATAAGGATTAAAACTATACTACTAAAACTAAATTAAAAAGCTCAATTAAAAATGCTCCCTTTTATCACCTCTCGACCGAATGTGCCCATCACGCTCGCAGCGTCGCCCCGTTGGATGGCGAGAGAAATATGCTGCGCTAAGTAATGCCCGGACCGGGAGTCGCCACCCTGCTCCCTTAATATTAATATATTTATATATTCGTTTTGCATCTTTTTACTATTAAAAACATTTTTTTTTAATTATTGAGGACAGAAGAGGCAAGATGATTGGACACCTAATAAGACACGACGAATTTATTAAAAACATCATAGAAGGAAAGAAATGAAGGGGAAGACCGGGAAGAGCTTACATGGAACAGATTAAAGAAAAGGTTACCGTCATGTCTTATAGGGAAGTCAAGGAATTGGCCTTTGATAGACTGGAATGGAAAATGCTACACCGACAAGAGCGTGGCTCTTAAATTGCTGATGATGATCTTTTTACTGCCGAGAACGTTCCCAAAGTGGAAATATTCTTGGGAACTGCACATCACTGTTCAGCCAGCTAAATCCCATGTAAATATTCTGTCACGGCCTTGTACGTAGCTTTATGACCTCTACGTTATCGTAAACCGGCGGAAGCGAGTAAAATAACCATTACGATGATTTGCTATTTTTACTCCGGCGCATTTCGTTTGTACACCGCCTCTGGGTGGATATTGCAAATGAATATCGAAAGATGTAGGCGAATTATTATATTTTACGTAGTTTTATTAAGGTCTACTATGTTTGGGCCTTAGCCAAGTTGCAAACGGTTACGAAAAACGACGAGAGTAGTAAAAAAAAGTACGAGATTGACATTAATTGTAGTGACATGCACGGAATAGAAGAAAGGGATGGAAAAGCCAAGTGAGCGTGAAACGCGCGCCATACAAGTATGAGCAAACAGTTCATACTTACACTTTGCTAGTATTATTCCTTATTCTATGACTTTGCACTCCACTCGTCCGCAAATTTTACGACGTATCGAGCTCCGCGATAGTATATTAAAAGGTCATCTTGTACATTATAATCTATAGGGGAAAAAAACAATTACCGACTATAATACGTAACGTAACGTAAGAAAGCTAAAAACCTTAGTATGATCAGCTATTAATAAGTAAAAAAAAATACTTGTGTATCTTACGAAAAGTAATGATAAAATTGCAGCCCATCACATAAAATATAAATTGTCGTTATAATAATAAAGTGTCGTGGTGTTGTTTATCGGTAGGCATTTTATCACCAATTGGTGCAACCACAATGTCACGTCTCCCACCTTCCCGCCCCGCGAAAAGTAGCAGAAAATGTTGTATTGGCAACTAACGCCATTGCTGCTCACCTCCGGTCTGCGGAGGTCCGTGTTGCTCTATGGTATAAAGGGTTCAGGGTGTGCTCATGGTAACAGATAATGAGCATTCTTAACTTTTTTTCATAATCACTAATTTAAGAGCCTCTTGTCGGTATAGCATTCTCCATTCTATAAAAGGTCAATTCTTTTACTATCTTATAAGACACGACGTTCACCTTCTCTTTAATCTATTACATGTAATATCTTCTTGGTTTTCCCTTTCCTCTCTTTCCTTGTAGCTTTTTTATTGATAATAAAAAACGGTTAAAACGTCCGCCCCTCTCAGTTGCTTTCGACTTCTTCGCCATGATAAGCAGCACGGAATAATAATTAAATTATTTATGTTTTTATTTTCATCACAGACGAAGCATGGGCGATCTCTATAAAACACATAGCTTTGAGTTAATTACTAATAAATACCTTACGCAATATTAATTCCATAGCACAGTATTATGCGTACGCGCCGACCGGAACGACGGAAAATCTCTATGCACCTTATTGTTTTAACAATACGTACTATTTTACCTTTACTTTTTTAAAGTTTTACAATAAAACAGAAAAAGTTGCAATACACCTTATGGTGTATAGAATAAGGGTGGGTTTTGTTAAGGCTTTTTTATGGTCTAAGGCCTTGTGTGGATGCCTTATTGTAAGTTAAAGAGCAACGTCGGGTAATGATCGTAAGTTAGAAAAACAGGTCAAGTGTGAGTTGGAAGATGGGGGTTCCGTAGTTTTAATTAATATTGGCCTGCTGATGATCTGATGCTGATGATAATGGGGATCGAACAACGACTCTGGTTTAGACGTTAGGGTCTACCCATTTTTAACACTACCACTTACCTATTTGATTTCTAGTTACATTAATTTACATTTCTGTTCTCTGTGTGAGACTATAGATGTTTTCTAGAATAAGTAGCTTGTTTCAACATATTTTACGACGTAACTTTTAAAATTAATTAAATGACCGGATATACTGCTTTTACGTATCTAAGCGAAGCAAGAAAACAATACACTAAAAATTAAAATTGTAGTGTTTTTTAAAATTATTTTCAGTTCCATATACTTTTGCGGCAGAAAATTCCACTTGATATCAACTCGGAATTATAGCCTGAATCATCCCTCAAAGGTTTCGTTACGATGTCACTCATCATCATCAATTTAAGAGCCACGCTCTTGTCGGTGCAGCATTTTCCGTGTTACTTTTTTAGGGAAAAATAGGGCAATGGTTTCCCTCTTGCCTTCCGACCCGCAGTAGTCTGTCTGACGCAAGTGGGGTGGCGCCCAGAGTAGTCTATTTCAAAGCCTTACTAGGACTCCTGTCCTCCGCCTCTGAATAGTACTGACAGTTACTGCTGCCCTCTGTCAGGTTCCAGGTTACAGTCCCTGTGACTTGCCCCTTCCGTCCTGCATTGTCGTACCGATGGCTAGTATAGTTGGTAACTAGCCTATTGGAATGCAAACTTGAAGTTTGAACTATTTGCTCATACTTACTATGGGTCTCGTGAGGAGGCTCGGTGTCGCTCAGCGGGCAATGGAGAGAGCTATGCTCGGTATTTCCCTGCTCGATCGAATCAGAAATGAGGAGATCCGCAGGAGAACTAAAGTCACCGACATAGCTCGGAGAAATGCAAAGCTGAAGTGGCAGTGGGCAGGACACATAGCGAGGAGAACCGATGGCCGATGGGGCGGAAAGGTTCTCGAATGGCGACCACGTGTCGGACGACGCTCAGTGGGTAGGCCCGCTACGAGGTGGACCGGCGATCTGGTGAAGGTCGCGGGAAGCCGCTGGATGCGGGCAGCGCAGGACCGATCGTCGTGGAGATCCTTGGGGGAGGCCTATGCCCAGCAGTGGGCGTCGTACGGCTGATGATGATGCTCATACTTGTATGGCGCGCGTTTCGCGCTCACTTACACCCTGACCCTGACCTTACGATGTCACTGACACCCTGTATATTATTTGTCAATTATTCAAAATAGTCACCTACATAAGTATACGTTGGCTTTCCTCCCCTCAACGCGGAACACCAGAATGGAATATGATTTAAGAATGTTTTAAGAAATGCAATTCTAAGTACCTAGCTCGGTGTGTGTGATTGTAATCAGAACTCATGAATACATGAATTTAAAACATTTCCCTGCAATAACTTATTACTACAGTACCATAAGTGACTTTCCTGGATACATTCCTGAAAATTAGTATAGATGGCGCTATACGGTAACGAGTACTAATATGTATACACTTTGAAACCATGTCACATTAACTTTTTTGTCAAATTAAACCGCAACTCTCATTAAATGTCAAATATGATAGTGCGACAGGGTTCTAAAGTGGGTACATGATATTGCTCATAACTGTAGAGTTTCCTTCGTTTAATTTAATGGATAACAGACTTAATTATAACATAACATAAACAGCCTATATACGTCCCACTGCTGGGCACAGGCCTCCCCTCAATCAACCGGAGGGGGTATGGAGCATACTCCACCACGCTGCTCCACTGCGGGTTGGTGGAGGTATTTTTACGGCTAATAGCCGGGACCAACGGAATCATCTTACTTTTTCGGATAATCAGGTGATTCAAGCCTGAAAAGTCCTTACCAAACAAAGGACAGTCTCACAAAGTGACTATTATTTCGACAATGTCCCCATCGGGAATCGAACCCGGACCTCCAGATCGTGAGCCATAATTATGCATCTTTTATTTTTGTTTTTGGGTATAAATAATGACGCTTGTTTTTACACCCAGGCACAACACATGTTCCACCCATTATTATTTGGATCAAAATAAAGAGAAGCAATATAGGTAGCAACATAATTCTATATCATAAGACAGTATCTGATCCGAATATCGAGCAACAATTCTCTTTATATTTGCCTCTGCCAGTACCTACACTATATTTTTTAATAATTAAATACCCGAACAATGAGAAAATAGGTAATTATCACGTTAAATTTTTTCAACGCCATCTATACTGTTTTTTGTGGAACGTAACAGTAAAGTCTTAGGCAACAAGCGCAATTTTCCCCAAATTACGTGCAGTATTGCGCGCCGGCGCAGACCGCGGCCATTGTTAAAACATTTTGACCTAGCAAGGTCGATTGAGGCTGCGAAGCATGGATCTAGGACGGAGAGAGTTCTAACATCAGTATACTATACTTAAATGATGAGCGCGTTGTGAGTTGTGATAGGTGCGAATAGTAAAAGTAGCGCGGTTATTAAACGCCGACAAGTTATCTGTATGTTGCCTGGAAGAAACTGTAGCCTGTGTAATAAGGCCGCCTATTATGCCTTTCTACATTTTTGTCTTATATTTCCGTTTCTAAAGGAAATAACTAACTATATGTATTAGAATTGGATAAGTAGTTATTGTGTTTTCGTGTTTTGTATATTAAGTATAATTAGTTGGATCAAACTATTATTAGTAGAAATAATGCGCCAAATAACAATATGCCCAGGAAGATGAGCAGCTGAACATCCTAAATCTCTTCCAGGATAGAGAAGCATTTTTCCAGTTTTTCCAAGCCCAGTATTTGCTTGTTTTTAGTATTGTAAAGTAGGTTTATACATTTTTTTACCCGACTTCGACTAAGCAAAACGGAGGGTTATGTGTTTGCCCGCTAAGTATGTATTTGTTCTTACTCATATTTTATCCTATTATCTAGGAAAATATAACAATACCTATAAACATATCAAAATTTGTGCATTTACAAACCGTAGATCCGGTAATTTTGTAACGGTTGATGGGATAACAAATAAATACGAAATTGTATAGGAAGTAAAATTCGTAATGGTTCAAAGTTTCAGAGGTTTTCCTTGTTACTGGGAGCTTATAGACATTTATGAACCTATATTTGGTAATTGTAGGCTAATATTTACTATTTATTTTATCTTACAGGACAAGAAATATAGAAAAAATATCAAAATCAGAATTCATAATGAAAATACTTTCATTTGAATTTGAAGCCGGCGACATCTAGCGGTGATGTAAATAAATACGAACACGGCACTGCGTTTGCTTACGATTGTAGTTCATTATGTTGCAACTAGGTGGCGCATCAATGCCGTCTGGTACCTTGCTAGTTAATTCAGACACGATACGATAGATGGCGTTTCGCGTTATTTTATTGTGCTGTTTTGTTTTTTTATACATGTAGAGATACGTTTCCTTAAATAAATAGGATACTCGAAAAGCCGCTTCTACGCTGTGAAACAGCTATTATGGTGACACATTTCACTTCCATTCCATTTCATTCATATCGACCATGGTATAAGAAAACCAGGTTTTCTCAAAACTGACAGCTAGCATTTCAAGGTTAGCCCAGCTGACGCCATCCCTACATTGCCATTTCGTAAAAAATAAATTACACATGTACAAAGTTTTTAATTTACTTTACTTACAAGAAAATTTTGTACTTTTTGTAAAAGATTTACGTACAGTTGTAATGATTATTCTATATGTGACAAATAATAGTCATTAAATACATTAGTCAGTACTAATTAACTTAATATTCAACAATAAAAGTTACGTCCTTGGAATGTTGGAGATACCAATTGAATGGTAACACTTACGTCATCAATGGGCTAGCAATGGCGGCTTGTAATAGGATCAAACATACCTGGGGGATTAAAATGGCCACATCGAAGTAATTTAGGTACTTATCTAAGAAAGCAATATGGCAATTTGACATTTGCGCATATAAAAGTAAATGCGCAATGCAAGCAAATGTCAAATGGCAATATTGCTTTCTTAGATGAATTGCTTCGATGTGGCCATTTTAACCCCCCTTGAATTCTTACACCATGATATCGACCACCCATGAAGAATACCTATTGATATTATTTTTAAGCATTATACACTTCCTCTCTCAACTCTATTCCATGCATCGGATAGCGATAAATTACGTTTTATTAGTCGAATGCCGGACGTTTGGTCAATAAATGGATGGGAAATGTGGACTGAAAAGTAAATCTTTAACAATAAAGACGCTGGCTACTTTTGTTTTTCAAATTGTTATTTTTCTATCTTTCTAAAGGTTAGGTAATAAAACTGTTTTTACATTTTTGTGGTTTTTTTATCGCCGGGAACATTTCCAAAATGGATTTTCTTAATGATATAAGTAAAAGAAAGTAGGTTAAAGCAAAAAGTATCAATATCTATATATGTTAATAATGTCTTTCACTTTTTGTTTTCAGGTAAGTTCGCATTTCATTATGAAGAATTCATTGGTAAGTCTGACGTATTTATGTAACACAATCGCTTACAACATTTTAACAATTCCCTTACGGCATTTTAATCCTTCCCTTAAGACACTTACGATATTTTATATCCTCCTAAGGCCCACGGCCCTACTAGTAGTACTAATCCCATTGTTTAACTATTGTGTCTGGAAATCCGGGCCTTACGAAGATATAAATAAGATATATATCAGCACGTGCATTCTATTCTATGAGTTTTCTTTATAAGTAGCTAACATTATGAACTGTTGTAAGTACCTGAGAACCGGATTATGTACTACACATTTGCATATGGAGCATACTCCACCACGCTGCTCCACTGCGGGTTGGTGGAGGTATTTTTACGGCTAATAGCCGGGACCAACGGCTTAACGTGCCCTCCGAAGCACGGAATCAACTTATTTTTTCAGACAATGAGGTGATTCAAGCCTGAAAAGTCCTTACCAAACAAAGGACAGTCTCACAAAGGGATTTCGACAATGTCCCCATCGGGAATCGAACCCGGACCTGATCGTGAGCTTAACGCTCTTACCGCTAGACCACGGAGGCTGTTAACAAAAACAACTTCTTAAATGTTGCATATTTTACCAATTTTCAGGCATACTTTATGCATTTATCAAGCCTTATTAAACAAAAGAATCGATAATATTAATTGCAAGTCTAAGCGACTTTGGTCACACCTGCTTATTAGAAACTCATAACTCTTAACTAAACATGTTTACACTGTATGATTATGCGACGTTTCCCATAATGATAGGGTAGCGGGTTCTGTTCCCGGTTGAGACATGCATTATTCATCGTTACGGTTGGTAGTTGCTTTGATCTGTTTATCGTGATTTATGCGCGATTTGTGTTATTATAATTTGCACTGTGTGTTGGCAACCCAACAAATTTATTTTTTTATATTATTTTAATATGGCAATTGTGTCTCTCTCTCTGCTACGAACTATTAGAACAACGACATTGTGCTCCTCAATTTAATTATAATAAATATTAATTAACAGTAATAACCAGTGCGTGTCATTGAAGTAGTGCATTAGTGGACCCACAACAGTGCTACAATCCAATAAATATTCAAGTTCGGTGCACCTAGTACCGTACACTGTGTGTTGGCACTACTCCGTGGTCTAGTGGTTAGAGCGTTAGGCTCACGATCTGGAGGTCCGGGTTCGATTCCCGATGGGGACATAGTCGAAATCACTTTGTGAGACTGTCCTTTGTTTGGTAAGGACTTTTCAGGTTTGAATCACCTGATTGTCCGAAAAAGTAAGATGATTCCGTGCTTCGGAGGGCACGTTAAGTCGTTGGTCCCGGCTATTAGCCGTAAAGACACCTCCACCAACCCGCAGTGGAGCAGCGTGGTGGAGTATGCTCCACACTGCTCAGGTGATTCAAGCCTGAAAAGTCCTTACCAAACAAAGGACAGTCTCACAAAGTGATTTCCACTATGTCCCCATCGGGAATCGAACCCGGACCTCCAGATCGTGAGCCTAACGCTCTAACCACTAGACCACGGAGGTAGGTAAGTATTTTCATAGTTTTTTTCACTGGAATGTTAGCTTATAATTCAAATTATGTTCCCTATTACCTATATGGGTTTTTAATATAGCTGGCGAGAAGTGAGTGTGCTGTTCACCTCTGCCTACCCCCCTCGGGGTTACAGGCGTGATACTATGTCATGATTATGTCTACCTCTTTTTGACTTTATAGTAACATTTTTATAAGTACATCAATGACATTTTGCATAAAATGTCTAAAAAATATGACGAGATATTTTTATTGTAGAGAAAGGAAGTGGTTCGAAAAATTAAGTTTTAATTACCAGTAATTACTTATAAGTAGGTACTTACATATAAATGTAAGTAAATGGTGTTATGTTGAGTTGAATTTTATCGTCCCCCCACTTTGAGTGTCGACCAATAAAATGTTTACGATCTATCCAAATGATTTATTAATGGGATGCTATTAAAATACTTTCCTGAGATTACCATAACAGATATCTTTGTAAACTTACGTCCTGGAAACGCTTGCAGGGTGGGTAGAATCTTAACTTTGTAAATGATTTTTGTTTTTATAGCAGTTACTCGTGCTTAGGGAAACTCACTTTTTTTTTTTTTTTTTTTTTTTTTTTTTTTTTTTTTTTTTTGACTTATTGTAGATTTGCCGCAGATGGCATTAACTACTTGGCCGGACAAATGGGGAGCGCTGAAGGCTCTCACCCGGTACAACGTTTAAGACAACAGGCCTGAGGGTGCCCAGTTGGGCGCGAACCTCGGCTCAGGGCGTCGTCTGAGAGGAAAAATATTTGAAAGAATTAATCGACCCTAGTGGGTCGATAGCGATAAGCGCTGAATGAGGGAAAGGGAAACTCACAAAATGTAAAAATTACTCGGACGGGTTTTGAACCTGCAGCTCTTGTCAAGCCGGGACGAGCGTGTTAACCATTACACCACCGGGTCCTCCTCCAGTCCTGTGAATTTCGCATGGACAGGAGGATGTTTGACAAGAGTTGCGGGTTCAAGTCCGGTCCGACACAGAATTTTTTTCGATTTAAATTTTTCTTCCTATCAACAGTGGGGTACTGCAGAGGTCCATTGTCTTAGCATTAGGTACCTACTTAATTATATTCAAATTATGGGATTTTCTAGTTATAGTTTATAAAATTATGGATTTTTATAATTCTGGCAAGTGATGGTAGACGATTTCATAATATTATACTTTCTCATCACTACGTGAATTGCCGTTACAGCAAGTCTGTTATGGATTTTAAAAATACAACCTTTTAAAACCTATATTTTCCGCCGAAAGTTACGACAAAATAGAGAGTCCTTACCCGACTGCGACAGAAAGGAGATATGGTCGGTTGTATTGGCATTTGCCTGCAATAGATAGCCAGTTATGCTCTGTTTGCGAACACAGCTGTGTCTGTTTGTGCGTAACTGAAGTGTGTATGTACGGTTACGACCATTAATATGTATACACTTTGGTACCATGTCACATTAACTTTTTTGACAAATTGAACTGTAAGTCTCACTAAATGTCAAATAGATATGTTAGTGCGACAGAGTCCTAAAGTGGGTACATTATATTGCTCATGACTGTACTTGTCGAAGTTGTAGTAATGTAGTAATCGACAGGCATACAATTTATGGAACACACGTCAATTTTTTAGCAGAAATCTAAAACAACCGTCTAAAAATTTTACATCGGCCAATAACCCGACAGAATTAACAAGACAGCACGTCAAACGGATTGCATACCAGCGAGATGCTTATTTTATTCGCCAGGGTTATTCATTAATTTACTCAGTCTTCTTAAAATTAATAACTGTCAATCACTCCTCCCTTTCCTTTTCGGCGGATTAGGAGTTATCTGCAGGAATCGGGGCCAATGTCAACAAATACCTAATAGATTAGTACTCATAAAGGTGTAAGGATGTAGACTACAAAACAGCTGCTAATGTTATTGATTTTCATAGATGTTTGTCAATAAAACACGCCTATTTCCCACCGGGGTAAGCAGAGACTATGGAATTCCATTTGCTTCAATCCTTACACACTTCTCTTGCTTCCTCCACATTTATCAATCATTTCATACACGCACAACGGTTCAAAGTAGATCGTACTGAACCTTTTCCAAGGACATCTCCAATATGGTCAATGTACGTTCTTCTAGGTCTTCCTCTGCCAGCCCTACCACCAACCTTCGCTTTATACACCGCTTTCTTAATCCTGTTAATCGTCATCGTCTTTACTTTACATCACACCTCTCTCTTATAACACTAGCCATAGAGGCAGCCAATCAGCTCGCGACACCAAACACTTCAGGACCCCGATACCGACCCCGCCGGCGTGGTCGACGACTTCCCTCATTCAGCGCTTATCGCTATCGACCCACTAGGGCGATTAATTCTTTCAAATATTTTTCCTCTCAGACGACGCCCTGAGCCGAGGTTCGCGCCCAACTGGGCACCCTCAGGCCTGTTGTCTTTGTCCGGCCAAGTAGTTAATGCCATCTGCGGCAAATCTACAATAAGTCACGACAAAAAAAAAATCTCTTATAACACAGTCACGCAATTTAACACCGCAGGCAATAAATATCATAATTTATAATTGGGTAAGTAAATTATGAAATTCTGATTCCTAAATAAAGACAGATCAAAAACTGACAAAAAACGTTTTCTTTTTTCTATTTAACTTATTTATGAATTTAAATAAAGAAAAATTTAATAATTAGTGCGACATTTCGTCGCGTTTTTCTATGACGTCACAGGGTGCTTTTTTATACAAATTCCATAGTTATTTCGTGTTTTGACGTTTAGTAAAAAGTAATTGATTTGACTAGTTGGAAACTAGCCTATTCTAAAATGTATACATACTGGAAATGTATGGTTAATAGGTATACATAGCTTCGTAGAGATCAAATCATCAAATGCGTCGACACATGGCGCCCGCATATGTATGTTGGGTTTGATAAAGCGATTTGTAGCATGAACGCGTAACAGTTTAAATAAAGTGTTAAATTGTGAATGGGGTGTCATCGTGTCAAACGAATGCATAAATGAGGGTAAAATCTGCCTATTTCTTCCGTTAGTATGGCTAACATGCACAACGTGATAAAATTTTGTCACGGTCATTTTATCGATTTGTCGATTGGTGCTAATATGTGAACCCAAATAGGTCATGTTTTTCTGTCAAAATACGAATAAATCACGTGGCACGCATGGGAAAAAAACAAACTAATCGATTTCGACATTTTTTTTATCGTGTGGGTGTACAGTCAGCTGTTGCAGTCAAGTTCGTGCCTGACAAGTGTACAGTCATCTCGTTCAATTGTGTCCATTTAAAGTGGCTATATTCGTTAATTGCTCTCAATGTGGACCAATTACCAGACTATTTTTTGTTCCACGCTTTTTTAAATTACTCGCAAGATTGTTTTTGTAAAAGAAAAAGTTTTTTTTCTAATATTAAAATAACGTAACAAATACTACACACACTTGATATATATACAGGGTGTTAGTGACATTATTTTTTCATACTTATTTTCAGTTCCATACTTTTGCGACGGAAAATTCTACTTGATATTAACTCAGAATCATGGTTTGAATCACTCCTCAAAGTTTTCGTTACAATGTCGCTGTCAATGTCAGTGTGATAGTTGCCTGGAAGAAATTGCTTCAGAGCAATAAGGTCGCCCATTTCGTTTAGGCGCAGAATGTCCAATTCGCAAAATGTCCAATTCGCAGAATGTCCAGTTCGCAAATGGTCCAATTCGCAAAATGTCCAGTTCGCAAATTGTCCAATTCGCAGAATGTCCAATATTCATCGTAACGTGATTAATTTACTAATTAAAAAAGTTGGGTTCTAATGCTAAGTCAAGTTATAACAATATGTATGTATACATATAAGTGGTCCACTGATTGTAATTTTAAACCTACAGGACTCTCTCCTTTAAATCAACAGGACTTTAAAAGAGTCAAACTTTTTAGGGAACTGTTATACAAACGTGACGTCAAATACAAAGAAACCACGAGAAAATTGGAAAATAATTAGGCAGTTTTTTTTAGAAAATTTGAATTGTATTGACATTTAGATATATATAACAGTTCCCTAAAAAGTTTGACTCTTTTAAAGTCCTGTTGATTTAAAGGAGAGAGTCCTGTAGGTTTAAAATTACAATCAGTGGACCACTTATATGTATATACTTATAACTTGACTTAGCATTAGAACCCAACTTTTTTAATTAGTAAATTAATCACGTTACGATGAATATTGGACATTCTGCGAATTGGACAATTTGCGAACTGGACATTTTGCGAATTGGACCATTTGCGAACTGGACATTCTGCGAATTGGACGTTTTGCGAACTGGACATTTTGCGAATTGGACATTCTGCGCCTAAACGGCCCATTTGTACTGTTGCTAAATATTTTATAAATAATGTTTGTATGTTTTGTTTGTGCGCAATAAAGTACGTATATTGATTTGATTTTGATATACAAAATACTACTAGTGGCTCAATGGTAACCCTGACACCAGGGTTGATGACCCACGTGAGAAGTTGAAGTCCCAAGCCCGTGGGTAGTGTAATTCCTGTAGATCAGGGGTACATCTAGTAATTTCGTGTTTTGACGTTTAGTATAAACTTGTAAAAAGTAACTGATTTGACTAGTTGGATACTAGCCTTGGCTTTTTAGTAAACAGAGCACTTTATTGACCTTTCGATACGGAGACGAAAATAAATGTATGCAATGATAAAAGACCTATTTATTCGGCTCACGGACATATTTAAATGTCCCCTAGATAAAGAGCGTTCGGTTGATTTTATCCTGGACATTTGTATTTAAAAAGTGGACTAGTTTAGGGATTGATTTACCACCACCGTAGATACAGCGCTTGATACAAAAATGCGGCGAAAACTTGACGCTTGTTTAGCTTTACATTCGTACATACATACATACATACATAAACTCACGCCCGTAATCCCTAATGGGGTGGGCAGAGCCACAAGTAATCAAAGACAACTTGCAGCCACTGTTGATACGAAGTCCAAAGATGGATATGATGAACCTTATGGTGATAAGGGATCAGCCTATCGCCCATAACATTAGTCCATCATGTTAGAGGACACAATCCCTCTGTCGGTTTTTACGACATGCCCGGGAAGAGAAGCAGCTGAACGTGTTCTATGTTTTTTATATGCTCCCAGAACAGCATAGAAGCATATCCAATAAAATTGTTTCAAATTAAGAAATTACGCGTCGTATTACGTACAGTCATGAGCAATATATTGTACCCACTTTACGACTCTGTCGCACTAACATATTTGACATTTAGTGAGACTTACAGTTCAATTTGTCAAAAAAGTTAATGTGACATGGTACTTAAGTGTACTTATACATATTAATGCTCGTGACCGTACATTAGCGGTCACAAGTACCTACATTTAGTGTATTTTAAACTAAAGACAGATCTAAAACTAACGAAATATATTTTCCTTTTCCATTTAACTTATTTATAAATTTTAATCAAGAAAAACGTAATAATAAGTCCGACATATTATCACGTTTTTTTGTGACGTCACAGTGCGCTTTTTCATCCAAATTTCATAGTAATTTCGCGTTTTAACGTTTAGTAAAAAGTAACTGATTTGACTTGTTGGAAACTAACCTATTATGTTTGTGACATGCAATTAATTAACACGAATATGAATAATGATGATGATGGACTAATGTTATGGGCGATAGGCTGATCCCTTATCACCATAAGGTTCATCATATCCATCTTTGGAATTCGTATCAACAGTGGCTGCAAGTTGTCTTTGATTACTTGTGGCTCTGCCCACCCCATTAGGGATTACGGGCGTGAGTTTATGTATGTATGTATGTATGAATA